>NC_069505.1:381039063-381106024 GCF_027579735.1 Bombina bombina
TGAACACCATAGGTGTGTCCGGTCCACGGCGTCATCCTTACTTGTGGGATATTCTCTTCCCCAACAGGAAATGGCAAAGAGCCCAGCAAAGCTGGTCACATGATCCCTCCTAGGCTCCGCCTACCCCAGTCATTCTCTTTGCCGTTGTACAGGCAACATCTCCACGGAGATGGCTTAGAGTTTTTTAGTGTTTAACTGTAGTTTTTATTATTCAATCAAGAGTTTGTTATTTTGAAATAGTGCTGGTATGTACTATTTACTCAGAAACAGAAAAGAGATGAAGATTTCTGTTTGTATGAGGAAAATGATTTTAGCAACCGTCACTAAAATCCATGGCTGTTCCACACAGGACTGTTGAGAGCAATTAACTTCAGTTGGGGGAACAGTGAGCAGTCTCTTGCTGCTTGAGGTATGACACATTCTAACAAGACGATGTAATGCTGGAAGCTGTCATTTTCCCTCTGGGATCCGGTAAGCCATGTTTATTACGATTGTAAATAAGGGCTTCAAAAAGGGCTTATTAAGACTGTAGACTTTTTTTGGGCTAAATCGATTGATTATTAACACATATTTAGCCTTGAGGAATCATTTTATCTGAGTATTTTGATATAATAATATCGGCAGGCACTGTTTTAGACACCTTATTCTTTAGGGGCGTTCCCAAAGCATAGGCCGAGCCTCATTTTCGCGCCGGTGGTGCGCACTTGTTTTTGAGAGGCATGGCATGCAGTCGCATGTGAGAGGAGCTCTGATACTTAGAAAAGACTTTCTGAAGGCGTCATTTGGTATCGTATTCCCCTTTGGGCTTGGTTGGGTCTCAGCAAAGCAGATACCAGGGAATCAATGCTCTCAAATTGGCTAATTCTTTCACTCTAGACGCCTCTTTGCAATTGGCTAAGTTAGCGGCTAAGAATTCTGGGTTTGCTATTGTGGCGCGCAGAGCGCTTTGGTTGAAATCTTGGTCGGCTGATGCGTCTTCCAAGAACAAGCTACTAAACATTCCTTTCAAGGGGAAAACGCTGTTTGGTCCTGACTTGAAAGAGATTATCTCTGATATCACTGGGGGTAAGGGCCATGCCCTTCCTCAGGATCGGCCTTTCAAGGCAAAAAATAGACCTAATTTTCGTCCCTTTCGTAAAAACGGACCAGCCCAAGGTGCTACGTCCTCTAAGCAAGAGGGTAATACTTCTCAGGCCAAGCCAGCTTGGAGACCAATGCAAGGCTGGAACAAGGGAAAGCAGGCAAAGAAACCTGCCACTGCTACCAAGACAGCATGAAATATCGGCCCCCGATCCGGGACCGGATCTGGTGGGGGGCAGACTCTCTCTCTTCGCTCAGGCTTGGGCAAGAGATGTTCTGGATCCTTGGGCGCTAGAAATAGTCTCCCAGGGTTATCTTCTGGAATTCAAGGGACTTCCCCCAAGGGGAAGGTTCCACAGGTCTCAGTTGTCTTCAGACCACATAAAAAGACAGGCGTTCTTACATTGTGTAGAAGACCTGTTAAAAATGGGAGTGATTCATCCTGTTCCATTGAGAGAACAAGGGATGGGGTTCTACTCCAATCTGTTCATAGTTCCCAAAAAAGAGGGAACGTTCAGACCAATCCTAGATCTCAAGATCTTAAACAAATTTCTCAAGGTCCCATCGTTCAAGATGGAAACCATTCGAACTATCCTTCCTTCCATCCAGGAAGGTCAATTCATGACCACGGTGGATTTAAAGGATGCGTATCTACATATTCCTATCCACAAGGAACATCATCGGTTCCTAAGGTTTGCATTCCTGGACAAACATTACCAGTTCGTGGCGCTTCCTTTCGGATTAGCCACTGCTCCAAGGATTTTCACAAAGGTACTAGGGTCCCTTCTAGCTGTGCTAAGACCAAGGGGCATTGCAGTAGTACCTTACCTGGACGACATTCTGATTCAAGCGTCGTCCCTCCCTCGAGCAAAGGCTCACACGGACATCGTCCTGGCCTTTCTCAGATCGCACGGCTGGAAAGTGAACGTGGAAAAGAGTTCTCTATCCCCGTCAACAAGGGTTCCCTTCTTGGGAACAATTATAGACTCCTCAGAAATGAGGATTTTTCTAACAGAGGCCAGAAAGACAAAACTTCTGGACTCTTGTCGAATACTTCATTCCGTTCCTCTTCCTTCCGTAGCTCAGTGCATGGAAGTGATCGGGTTGATGGTAGCGGCAATGGACATAGTTCCTTTTGCGCGCATTCATCTAAGACCATTACAACTGTGCATGCTCAGTCAGTGGAATGGGGACTATACAGACTTGTCTCCAAAGATACAAGTAAATCAGAGGACCAGAGACTCACTCCGTTGGTGGCTGTCCCTGGACAACCTGTCACGAGGGATGACATTCCACAGACCAGAGTGGGTCATTGTCACGACCGACGCCAGTCTGATGGGCTGGGGCGCGGTCTGGGGATCCCTGAAAGCTCAGGGTCTTTGGTCTCGGGAAGAATCTCTTCTACCGATAAATATTCTGGAACTGAGAGCGATATTCAATGCTCTCAAGGCTTGGCCTCAGCTAGCGAGGACCAAGTTCATACGGTTTCAATCAGACAACATGACGACTGTTGCGTACATCAACCATCAGGGGGGAACAAGGAGTTCCCTAGCGATGGAAGAAGTGACCAAGATTATTCTATGGGCGGAGTCTCACTCCTGCCACCTGTCTGCTATCCACATCCCGGGAGTGGAAAATTGGGAAGCGGATTTTCTGAGTCGTCAGACATTGCATCCGGGGGAGTGGGAACTCCATCCGGAAATCTTTGCCCAAGTCACTCAACTATGGGGCATTCCAGACATGGATCTGATGGCCTCTCGTCAGAACTTCAAAGTTCCTTGCTACGGGTCCAGATCCAGGGATCCCAAGGCGGCTCTAGTGGATGCACTAGTAGCACCTTGGACCTTCAAACTAGCTTATGTGTTCCCGCCGTTTCCTCTCATCCCCAGGCTGGTAGCCAGGATCAATCAGGAGAGGGCGTCGGTGATCTTGATAGCTCCTGCGTGGCCACGCAGGACTTGGTATGCAGATCTGGTGAATATGTCATCGGCTCCACCTTGGAAGCTACCTTTGAGACGAGACCTTCTTGTTCAGGGTCCGTTCGAACATCCGAATCTGGTTTCACTCCAGCTGACTGCTTGGAGATTGAACGCTTGATTTTATCGAAGCGAGGTTTCTCAGATTCTGTTATCGATACTCTTGTTCAGGCCAGAAAGCCTGTAACTAGAAAGATTTACCACAAAATTTGGAAAAAATATATCTGTTGGTGTGAATCTAAAGGATTTCCTTGGGACAAGGTTAAGATTCCTAGGATTCTATCCTTCCTTCAAGAAGGATTGGAAAAAGGATTATCGGCAAGTTCCCTGAAGGGACAGATTTCTGCCTTGTCGGTGTTACTTCACAAAAAACTGGCAGCTGTGCCAGATGTTCAAGCCTTTGTTCAGGCTCTGGTTAGAATCAAGCCTGTTTACAAACCTTTGACTCCTCCTTGGAGTCTCAATTTAGTTCTTTCAGTTCTTCAGGGGGTTCCGTTTGAACCCTTACATTCCGTTGATATTAAGTTATTATCTTGGAAAGTTTTGTTTTTAGTTGCAATTTCTTCTGCTAGAAGAGTTTCAGAATTATCTGCTCTGCAGTGTTCTCCTCCTTATCTGGTGTTCCATGCAGATAAGGTGGTTTTACGTACTAAACCTGGTTTTCTTCCAAAAGTTGTTTCTAACAAAAACATTAACCAGGAGATTATCGTACCTTCTCTGTGTCCGAAACCAGTTTCAAAGAAGGAACGCTTGTTGCACAATTTGGATGTTGTTCGCGCTCTAAAATTCTATTTAGATGCTACAAAGGATTTTAGACAAACATCTTCCCTGTTTGTTGTTTATTCAGGTAAAAGGAGAGGTCAAAAAGCAACTTCTACCTCTCTCTCTTTTTGGATTAAAAGCATCATCAGATTGGCTTACGAGACTGCCGGACGGCAGCCTCCCGAAAGAATCACGGCTCATTCCACTAGGGCTGTGGCTTCCACATGGGCCTTCAAGAACGAGGCTTCTGTTGATCAGATATGTAGGGCAGCGACTTGGTCTTCACTGCACACTTTTACCAAATTTTACAAGTTTGATACTTTTGCTTCTTCTGAGGCTATTTTTGGGAGAAAGGTTTTGCAAGCCGTGGTGCCTTCCATTTAGGTGACCTGATTTGCTCCCTCCCTTCATCCGTGTCCTAAAGCTTTGGTATTGGTTCCCACAAGTAAGGATGACGCCGTGGACCGGACACACCTATGTTGGAGAAAACAGAATTTATGTTTACCTGATAAATTTCTTTCTCCAACGGTGTGTCCGGTCCACGGCCCGCCCTGGTTTTTTAATCAGGTCTGATAATTTATTTTCTTTAACTACAGTCACCACGGTACCATATGGTTTCTCCTATGCTATTATTCCTCCTTAACGTCGGTCGAATGACTGGGGTAGGCGGAGCCTAGGAGGGATCATGTGACCAGCTTTGCTGGGCTCTTTGCCATTTCCTGTTGGGGAAGAGAATATCCCACAAGTAAGGATGACGCCGTGGACCGGACACACCGTTGGAGAAAGAAATTTATCAGGTAAACATAAATTCTGTTTTTATTGGTGCAAATCTAAGGGTTTCGCTTGGGGTTGGATGAAGATCCCCTGCTTTTTATCCTTTCTTCTGGATGGCCTGGAGAAAGGTTTGTCAGTTAGTACTCTGAAGGCTCAGATTTCTGCACTGTCTATTCTTTTACACTAACATTTCGCAGATCTACCAGATGTCTTTTGTTCAGGCCTTGGTCAGAATCAGGCCTGGGTTTTATCCTGTTGTTCCTTCATGGAGTCTTATCCTTGTTCATAGAGTTCTACAACAGGTTCGTTTTGAGCCTATGCATTCAGTTGATATGTTTTTATCCTGTATTGTTTTATTTCTACTCGCTATTTCTTCTACTCTTCGAGTCTCTGAACTTTCGTCTCTACAATGTGATTCTCCTTACCCTATTTTTCATGCGGATAAGGCAGTCCTTCATACTAAGTTGGGATTTCTTCCTAGGTAGTGTCGGATCGCAACATCAATCAAGAAATTGTTGTTCCTTTTGTCTTAACCCTTTTTCTCAGAAGGAATGTCTGCTGCACAACCTGGATGTTGTGCGTGCTCTACAATTGTATCTGCAAGCATCTAAATATTTTCGGCAATCTGCTGCCTTATTTGTTGTTTTTTGCTGGTATGCGTAAGGCTCAGAAGGCCACTTCTACTTCTCTTTCTCTCTGGTTGAGAAGTTGTTAGAGGACTCCTCTAGGACCACGACCCTCTTGTTTTCCTCTGCTTCAGGACTCTGGTATCTACACTGCAAAGTGTTACAAGTACTTGGAGGGTTGTTCCACAAAATACACACAAGGATATGTCTGCAGAACAACTCTAACTTTATTGATCAGGATAGCGAGCTTATATACATTTCAGAATACATTGAAATCTGTAGTCATTAGCTCATTTCTAAGATAAGGAAAACATCTGGCATCCTGTAAGTTGTACATCACATTTGTCAGATATCCTTGAAGATATTAAGTAAATTTATGACTGACAGGAAAAAGGAGTAATGTAGGATCTCAAAATATTCCAATCTGATGTATAGCTACCTTTGACCTAACTAAAATTCCTTACATCAGTAGTGTTTTCTCACACATAGCTCAAGGGTTTAAAAGTACATGTAAAATGTGTGTATAAAGGTCACTATGCGTCTAGCTACAATTGAATATTAAAGGGATACAGAAAAGATACATTACAATTAAACATAACATATAAAATGATACAATGTATATATATGCTCCCTAGATATTATAATATTCTTACAATAAGAGTTACAGCATATAGGTTTAACAAGTGACGTATTCAGCTTATGAGACAGCTGGACAACACTCCTCCTCCTGAGAGAATTACGGCTCATCCCTTTGGGGCTGTGTCTTCTTCCTGGGCTTTCAAAAATTAAGTTTCTGTGGAGTAAACATGCATAGCGGACACTTGGTCCTCATTGCATACATTTCTAAAATATACAAATTTGGTTCTTTTGTGTCGGCTGAGCCTTCTTTTGGGAGAAAAGTTCTCTAAGCGGTGGTGTCTTCTGTTTAGGTTCACCTATCTTGTTCTCCCTTCCATTCTGTGTCCTCTAACTTGTGTATTGGTTCACACTAGTAATTGGAGTGGATTTGTGGACTCTCCATTCCATTGGAATAAAAACAAAAAGTTTATGCTTACCTGAAAAATGTCTTTCTTTCCTGGCATGGAGAGTTCACGACCCACTCTTAATTTAAATTAAGACGGCTTTTTTTTTTTTTTTTTTTTTTAAAGAAATAAACCTCAGGCACCTCTACACTCTTCTGTCATCTTCTTTTTCCATTTTCCTTCGGTCGGATGACTGGGGATTATAGGTAATTGGAGTGACACTTAACAGCTCTGCAGGGGTGCTCTTTCCGCCTCCTGGCCAGGAGTTGAATCTCCACTAGTAATTGGAATGGATTTGTGGACTCTCCATGCCAGGAAAGAAAGAAATTTATCAGGTAAGCATATATTTTATTTTTAAGAAACTTTCTAAATTACTCCGATTATGATTTTTTCTTTATTCTCTTGGTATCTTTATTTGAAAAAGCAGGAATGTAAGCATATGAGCCATCCCATCTCTGGTTCAGCACTTGGGTAGCACTTACTCATTAGTTGCTAAATGCAGCCACCAATCAGCAAGCGCTATCCAGAGTTCTGAACCGAAAATGGGCCGGTTTGTAAGCGTTCCAGGTTTTTCAAATAAAGATACCAAGAGAATGAAGTAAAATTATTTGGAGTAAATTAGAAAGTTGCTTAAAATTGCATGCTCTCTCTCGTGAAAAAATAATAAATTTGGTTCAGTATCTCTTTTAAGACTTTTGCTTTGTATTTGTCTTATAAAATGTGTTGTAGTCCTTAAACACTAATTCACATTTTACTTTATCTCCTTAAGGTTAATGTGAGAAATGGTATGAGTTTACAAGATTGCCTCATCAAAGCATTAAAAGTTCGAGGTCTTCAGCCAGAATGTTGTGCGGTTTTCAAACATCAGGAACAAAAGGGGTAAGTCGGATAATTTGTTCATTGTCACATACATTCACTTGTTAGATACATTTATTTGTCTTTTTTAAATTCTTCTATATTTAAAAAAATAAAATGAAAATGCATGCTTATTTGTCTGCCATAGAAGTGAGTTTAAGTGTCTTCAAATGGCCTGCTTTATCTGAATCATGCAAGTTTAATTTTGACTTTCCTATCCCTTTTAAGAACAAATCTGTTTTTGGAGTAAAGCAAGTTAAGTGCACACTTGTCACCTGTTAGCATCACTGTACTCTATTAAAATGGATTCATCAACACAGGTTCATTAAACTTCATCATTTTGTCTTAAAGGGACAGTAAAGACAAAATATAAAGTTTTATGATTCAGACAGAGCATGCAATTTAAAACAACTTTCCAATTTACTTCTGTTATCATATTTTCTTTGATCTCTTGAGATCCTGTGCTACAAAGTAAACCTAGGCGCAACAATACGTTACTGCGAGCTAGCTAAACTCATTGGGTGAACCAATGACAACATGCATATGTGCAGTCCCTAATCAGCAGCTACCTCCCAGTAGAGCATTGCTGCTACTAAGCCTACCTAGGTATTATTTTAAGTGAAGGATACCATAAGAACAAAAGAAATTTGGTAATAGAAATAAACTGGAAAGTTGTTAAAAATTGTGTGTTCTGTCTGAATCATGATAGTTTAAAGGGACAGTCTAGTCAAACAACTTTACAGTTTACTTTTATCATTAAATTTGCTTGTTCTCTTGGTATTCTTTGTTGAAAGCTAAACCTAGGTAGGCTCATATGCTGATTTCTAAGCCCCTGAAGGCCGCCACTTTATCTGAATACATTTGACAGTTTCTTACAGCTAGATTAGTTCATGTGTGCCGTATAAAGATATTGTGCTCACACCCGTGGAGTTACCTAGGAATCAGCACAGATTGGCTAAAATGCAACACTGTCAAAAGAACTGAGATAAGGGGGCAGTCTGCAGAGGATTAGATACGAGGTAATTACAGAGGTAAGAAGTGTATTAATATAACAGTGTTAGTTATGCAAAACTGGGGAATGGGTAATAAAGGGATTATCTTTTTAAACAATAACAATTCTGGAGTAGACTTTCCCTTTAATTCTGGCTTTACTGACTTTAATCCTGCGCATTTCATTTTCGTATTACAAATTGTAAGGTTATATGCAAACGTTTTAACATTGGTTCAGCTTGCCTTCATTGTCGTGTTTTTTTTAGCAGCACCTAAAAGTTTTATTAGAGTATAAGCTTTGATCATTTCCATTCTGCTTTTCAGCAAGAAAGTACGTTTGGATTGGAATACAGATGCAGCTTCGCTAATTGGTGCAGAGCTACAGGTGGATTTCTTGGATCATGTTCCACTTACAACTCATAATTTTGTAGGTTCATTTTTCTTTAATATGTAAAGTTTTTCACTCCAAGAATTGAAACATCCTGCCCTGTACTTGTGAACTTTGGTTTGTAGTGTTTTGCCTAAGTACACACTTTAAAGGACCACTCAATGCAGCAGAATTACATAATTAACAAGTACATAATAAAAAGACAATGCAATAGCACTTACACTGAATTTCAAATAAGCAGTAGATTATTTTTTTCTGACAATTTTTTTTTTCTCCCATTGTCCGACCCCCTGTATCATGTGACAGACATCAGCCAATCACAGACTAGTATACGTATACCCTGTGAGCTTGTGCACATGCTCAGTAGGATCTTGTTCCCCAGAAATTGTGAACATAAAAAAGACTGTGCAAAATTTGATAATGGAAGTATACTGGAAAGTTTTCTTAAAACTGCATACTATCAAAATCATAAAAGTTTAAGGCTGCCTTTAAAATAAAAAAAACATACAAAAACATTATTGCAGAGTAGTCGGAATAGTGTTAATCTTGCTAATGGTAGTGAGAGTCCACTGTCCTTTTGGGAGCTACATCACCTGGTCACAAGGAGGAGACAGACACCCCACCACCAGAGTTTTAACTATCCCTCCTACTTCCCCTTCCCTCCCAGTATTTCTTCTATATATCCATATAGGCATGGATAGTGATGTTGGTGAATTATGACAATTTCAGATTCACTCCTTCAGTGGAAAGTTCCTGGAAGAGAAGGTGTGTAGGAGGGTGCTGTTTGTGCATTGTTCCTTCTTGTTGGAGTCGAGTTACAAAATAGCCATGGGTGTCGCAAGGTAGTGCCTTGCTTTTCCCTTGTTGGCTTGATATTTCACTCCTCTTTACACCTGTCCTTCTCTATTTGTCACAGGTCAGAAATATTATGAGGAAACGTTGCAGTTGAGTAGGCTCTGAGTGTGGGTATAAGTACGTATCTTGGGCCATATCTCTTCCCTAATAAAGGACTTAGTGCTGGGAAATTGCCCTATGGCTCTCCTGCCCCCCTTACACTTAATTGGTGCTGGAATCATACTTATTTACATGGTGCAGTCTCCCTCCAATATCAGACTGAAATCACTTGCCAATGTATTCAGACAGTTTGTGGAGGGTGTTGACTGCCATGTTTTTTTATTTGATTAGGGCTACTGAAATCCCCATTTGATTCCCGGTTTGGAATTTTGTAGGGTTGTGCTATGTGCTCTGGGTACCGTTTTTATAGCTGTAACCAGAACACAGTTGTATACTTTTCCCAAGATGACGGTGGTACCGATCTCTTCGCTCCAGCATGTTCATTGTGCCGAATGGGAGGCAGAGGTTTTCTTTGCGCTTTCATCTCAGTTTATATTCAGAGGGATTTTAGTCAGGTGGCCGGTATTTGCAGAGGCTTGCTTCATGGACTTCGGTATCCGGCGGAGGTAAGACTCTTACACCAGAGTCCGGGTTGCTAGTTGTAAGAAATATCTACAGTATATTTATATTAGCACATACATTGTACTAGTGTACAAATACTTTTGTGAATATTAATTGCGATTACGCAATTTACTTTCATATACACTGAGAGCTGTATATTACTTAATAGTATGCAAGCGATGGACCCTTCTGGGACTGAAGCCATCAGGGTGTATTCACATGAGAATTCCTCCAACATTTTTATTTTATTTTATGATCTACAACAGTGTGCCCTCCAGCTTTCTAGATCATGCCTAGTATCAGTTTTGCAGAAACATCCTCAAGATCCAGGTCCTGCTCCTAAAACGGATCCTCCACCAGTATTTGTCCCTCATGGTGGTGTGACCAAATTTGCTCCACAGTTTAAGGCCCAACTACAATCAGTGGTTACCGAGGCTATTGCTGCTATTCGGCCTGCAAGTAAGTGTAAACACAAACTAAAACATACTTAAATTTCTTCCTCTAAGGGCAGTTCTTCTGTTAATCCAAAAAATAGACAATCTAAGGAATCTGATTTGGACAGATTCTCGTAAGCGTCTGATGTCGAGGTCTTTTACTGAGGGTTCCTCTCCATAATCGGACAAGGAGTCTGAGGACTTTAATTTTCAGTTTTACCATGGATCATTTTAAGGGCTTTACTTAAAGGAGTGTTAAGAACTCTGGAAGTTCAGGACACTAAACAGACTGAGTTCAGGCCCGTACAAAAATAAGACTTATTTAACCCTTTAAGTGCTAACGACGGCTCTGAGCCATCGCAATTTGGCCCAGTCAGGTGCTGACGTCACAGAGCCGTTGCTAGCACTCACCCACCTTGAGGGCAATCTTGGGACTCCTACTGACTCCCACACCGGCGATCTGGCCTGTATTGTAAAAGGCATCGCCGGGGCTTCACGTGATGACGTCACCGCGCAACTTATTTAAAAATTACAACGGAAAGTATAGGGAAATGGGGCATGCAGCTTAGAAGCCTGTATCTAAGCAGCTACAGACCCCCCAAACCCACTGTTGGAAAGGTAATCGCATGGCCTTTCCAACGGTGTAAGTCTTTGGGATCTGAAATAAAAAAAAAAGTATATATGCTTTAAAGTTTTATTTGCAAGCTACTAAAGACTTTCGACAATCTTCCAGTTTATTTGTTTTGTATTCTGTTAAATGGAAAGGTCAGAAGGCTACTGCTGTATCCTTTGTCTTTTTGGTTCAGTTTGATTCGTATGGCTTACTTGGAAGCGTATCGGCAACCGTCCCCAAGAATTACTGCTCATTCTACCCGTTCAGTCTCATTTTGGCGCTTTTGCCCCGGCTTAGGCAGATTTTGGCAGGAAGGCTCTTCAGGCGATAGTTTGTACTAATTGAAGGCCTGACTCTTTTTTTTTTTTTTTTTTTTTTTTTTTTTTTAATTTTATTGTGCAACCTGTTTTTTTTTTTTGTGTGTGTGTGGACTGAACAGCTTGGGGATTGGTTCCCAAAAGTAAGGACTGTGAACTCACTACCATTAGAAAGAAAACATCATTTATTCTTACCTGATGATAAATTAATTTCTTTCTTGGTAGTGAGAGTTCAGACCCATAAGTGTTTTTTGTTTCTTTCTTGGTGGCAGCAGTCCTTGTTTGTATATTGGTACCCTTTCTTCCTATTTTCCTCAGCTATATAGCAACACTGGGAGGGAATGGAAATAGGAGGGATCGTTAAAAACTGGTGTAGGGATTCTGTGCCTCCTCCCAGTGGCCAGGTGATGTAATTTCCAAAAGTAAGGAACAAGGACTCACTACCAGGAAAGAAATTAATTTATCAGGTAATAATCATTTTTTATTTTTTTTTATCAACTTTTCTCACCATAATACTGTTGACACACAAGAAAATATGCAGTTCAATGTGTATATACCTTTGAAACACAGAGATGTAATAGATGGGAATGTGCTTTACTCCCCCCCCCCCTTCTTTCTCCTTTTTATAGCATTCTCTCCTTTTCTTCCTCCTATTACTCATATTTATCTCTCAAATATAATATTTTATATAATATATTTCAGCAAGTGTACTTTGCATATTTGGATAGATTGTATCCTAAATGCATAAAAAAAACTATTTTCATATCTTTTATAGAAGCAAAATATTCTAAATTCTTTTTTTTTTTTTTTTTTTTTTTTTTTAATACATTTAAAACCCCAAAAAATCCCTGCTGTAAAATAAGTGCCTAGTGAAAGCATGGGTTGGGATAATATGGTGACAAAATCTGTGTTTAAGACTCACATTAACCCCAAGAAGTAATTTTTTTAAATTAAAATTTAGGGAAATATTCCCTCATCAAATTCACATTCTTGTTATAGTGGTCCCCTCCTGGATAAAGGGGTGAATCCTAACTCGCTTAATCAATACCTCAAACCTACAGACCAACACCCAGAACCTGTTAAGTAGATAATTACCTGTCATACACAACTGGTGGTAGCACAAGTCCATAACATGGATCTCCCCCAAGTGAATTATAGTACAAAAGATAACTTAGAACAACTTTCATCAAAATAAGATATCAAGGAGATAATGTAGGAGGTGTGCAATCTCTTTGGTGAACTACGCAAAGATAGATAGTTTCGATACAAGAGTTTCACGAATTGAAGCAGCTAATAAACTCACGCAAAATCGCTCACACCAGAATAACACTGAGCTGCAATCAGTCTAGTACGATACAACTACTCATGAAAATAAAATTGAGAACCTGGATAATCGTAGCAGGCAGAACAACCTGCGAATATGCAGGGTCCCTGAATCAGTCATCCCTTCATTGAACTCCGGCTATCTGCAAGATCTTTTCCATACTCATTATGGTACTCCTGTTTCCCCAGACATACAAATAGAATGAGCTCATCGTTTCCTTCGTCGAAAGCCTTTGAATAAAGCACCTTTCAACGAGATATAAACGCCAAGCTCTTGAATTTTTGTAACAAACATGAGATCCTTTAGTGTGATAGAGCTTAACACCCTTCTCCAGATTGGCCCTATATTGTGGAACTCTCTGCCTTTCTCTACACGACTCCCTTAGTTTTCAACTCCTTAAAGACACTACTGTTCAGGGATGCATATAATATACACTAGCATTTTATATCTTAGTTCTTCTCCTTTAGCTATCCCCTTGAAAACCCTTAGCCTATAAGCCTACGAGCTTAGCTGTTTTGTAGATAACTTTTATGAAAGATCATTTACAACAGGAAAGCACTTAGCAGGGCCCTCTATCCCTTTATCTCCCACAGTTGTTACCCTGCATATTGGACCCATGTCTTTAGCCCTGCAGAATCTGTTGACACTCTACTAATGATAGAGTTAAACACCCTATTTACCTTTCTGGCATTGAAGTACACATCTTCTCTGACCTCAGCCCAGCTATCTTACAAAAGAGGAGAAAACTTTCATATGTCACCATAGCTTTGTGTAACCTCCAGATTCAATACGGCTGGGGTTCCCAGTTGCATCATTTCAACACAGCAATAAAACTGCTCTATTAAAGTTGGAGGCTGATCTCAAAAGCTTCTGCTCCAATCTGTCCATTCAGATACTATTGTCGGAAAATAACTCAGAAGAAGGAACCTCAGTATCTCAAAGCGACCAGCTATCTCAATCCTTACGTACAGGACAGGTGTAATCCAGTGGATTCTATTTGTCATGGGATGATGTGTTAGTACAGTTAGTATTTCTCATTGTTTACAACATACTTTACCTGACTTTAGTACAATTTGCCTTTTGCCCACCATCTGAGTCCAAACCGTTCTCTGTTTATTATTTTGCTTAGTTGTATTGTGTTGTATGTTTGCAACTAAAATGTACCTTACTGTAGTTGAATGGTTTTGTTTACATATATTGCATAATGCTTTTTATGAAACGGCCCTGTTTGTAATAAATGCTATTACTTCAAATGTTGGTTATCTTACCTATTATTGATACTGGTTCACTGTACACAAATGTATGCCCCTTTTCCTAAATATCAAATTGTCAAGTGGATGTACTATTGTTTCCTTTTGAAGCAATTCATTTTGTATAGATTTCATTGTTTTCTGTGGGGTTTACCAACCCCGATTTTGCACTTGTTGAGAAGATTTGTTCACTTTTCTTTCCTAAGTAACAGTGAGTCCACAGCTTCATCAATTACTGTTGGGGATATCACTCCTGGCCAGCAGGAGGAGGCAAAGAGCACCACAGTCAAACTGTGGATTATCACTTCCCTTCCCACAACCCCCAGTCATTCTCTTTGCCTTTGGTGCAAGGAGGAGGTGAAGTTTTGGTGTCTGAAGATAGTATTTATTTTTCTTCAATCAAGAGTTTATTATTTTGAAAGCCAGAGTAGGTTTGCTCTGATCTTGCTTCTCAAGATTGGGTCTAACCGTACTCCAGGTTAGACTCTTCAGTAGGGCTGGGGTGGCTTTAAAGCAGTTAGGACTTTGTGAAGTGGGGTTCGCTTAGTTTTCTTAAAATGTTGCTGCCCTGGTATAGAAATCCGGAGTAGGCTTACTCTGTTCTTTCTTTTGTCCACAGGCGTCCTTCCATACTTTGTGAGTCTTCTGACTGATGGACGCTAGAGTGCAGGTAAGTGCCTTTTCTTCTGTTAAGTGTGATCAGTCCACGGGTCATCATTACTTCTGGGATATTACTCCTCCCCAACAGAAAGTGCAAGAGGATTCACCCAGCAGAGCTGCATATAGCTCCTCCCCTCTACGTCACTCCCAGTCATTCTCTTGCACCCAACGACTAGATAGGATGTGTGAGAGGACTATGGTGATTATACTTAGTTTTATATCTTCAATCAAAAGTTTGTTATTTTATAATAGCACCAGAGTGTGTTATTACCTCTCTGGCAGAGTTTGAAGAAGAATCTACCAGAGTTTTTACTATGATTTTAGCCGGAGTAGTTAAGATCATATTGCTGTTTCTCGGCCATCTGAGGAGAGGTAAACTTCAGATCAGGGGACAGCGGGCAGATTAATCCGCAAAGAGGTATGTAGCAGCTTTTATTTTCTGACAATGGAATTGATGAGAAAATCCTGCCATACCGATATAATGTCATGTATGTATATTTTACACTTCAGTATTCTGGGGAATGGTACTTCACTGGAATTACACTGTGTACATAAAACTTTTTAGCCTATTTTGCAGGGACTAGCAACAGGCTTTTTAATAACTCTTAATTTATGTTAAACGTTTTTGCTGGAATGTAAAATCGTTAACATTTTCTGAGGTACTGAGTGAATAAATGTTTGGGCACTATTTTTCCACTTGGCAGTTGCTTGATCTAATTTCTGACAGTTTCTGATCTCCCTCACTGTTGTGTGTGAGGGGGAGGGGCCGTTTTTTGGCGCTTTTGCTACGCATCAAAAAATTTCAGTCAGCAGCTCATTGTATTTCCTGCATGATCCGGTTCATCTCTACAGAACTCAGGGGTCTTCAAAACTTGTTTTGAGGGAGGTAATTCTCACAGCAGAGCTGTGAGATTGTAGTTGACTGTGATAAAAAACGTTTATTCTGTAATTTTTTTTTTCTGCTATCAGAGTTAGTTGTCTTTTGCTAATGGGAACAAACCTTTGCTAAAGTTGTGTTGTTTACAAGGATTGATGCTATAACTGTTTCAGTTTATTAATTTTCAACTGTCATAAATCTTCTGTGCTTCTTATAGGCACAGTACGTTTTCATAATATTTTACTAGAATTGTATTCCAAGTTGCAAGTTTATTTGCTAGTGTGTTAAACATGTCTGATTCAGAGGAAGATACCTGTGTTATTTGTTCCAATGCCAAAGTGGAGCCCAATAGAAATTTATGTACTAACTGTATTGATGCTACTTTAAATAAAAGTCAATCTGTACAAATTGAACAAATTTCACCAAACAGCGAGGGGAGAGTTATGCCGACTAACTCTCCTCACGTGTCAGTACCTGCATCTCCCGCTCGGGAGGTGCGCGATATTGTGGCGCCCAGTACATCTGGGCGGCCATTACAGATAACATTACAAGATATGGCTACTGTTATGACTGAAGTTTTGGCTAAATTACCAGAACTAAGAGGCAAGCGTGATCACTCTGGGGTGAGAACAGAGTGCGCTGATAATACTAGGGCCATGTCAGATACTGCGTCACAGCTTGCAGAACATGAGGACGGAGAGCTTCTGTCTGCGGCTGACGGTTCTGATCCAAACAGATTGGATTCAGATATTTCAAATTTTAAATTTAAGCTGGAGAACCTCCGTGTATTACTAGGGGAGGTGTTAGCGGCTCTGAATGATTGTAACACAGTTGCAATACCAGAGAAAATGTGTAGGTTGGATAAATATTTTGCGGTACCAACGAGTACCGACGTTTTTCCTATACCTAAAAGACTAACTGAAATTATTACTAAAGAGTGGGATAGACCAGGTGTACCGTTCTCACCCCCTCCGATATTTAGAAAAATGTTTCCAATAGACGCCACCACACGGGACTTATGGCAGACGGTCCCTAAGGTGGAGGGAGCAGTTTCTACTTTAGCTAAGCGTACCACTATCCCGGTGGAGGATAGCTGTGCCTTTTCAGATCCAATGGATAAGAAGTTAGAGGGTTACCTTAAGAAAATGTTTGTTCAACAAGGTTTTATATTGCAACCCCTTGCATGCATTGCGCCGGTCACGGCTGCGGCGGCATTCTGGTTTGAGTCGCTGGAAGAGACCATTAATTCAGCTACTCTGGATGAAATTACGGACAAGCTTAGAGTCCTTAAACTAGCTAATTCATTCATTTCGGAGGCCGTAGTACATTTAACTAAACTTACGGCTAAGAATTCAGGATTCGCCATTCAGGCACGCAGAGCGCTGTGGCTAAAATCCTGGTCAGCTGATGTTACTTCTAAGTCTAAATTACTTAATATTCTTTTTAAAGGGCAGACCTTATTTGGGCCTAGTTTGAAAGAAATTATCGCTGACATTACAGGAGGTAAAGGCCACGCCCTGCCTCAAGACAGGGCCAAACCTAAGGCCAGACAGTCTAATTTTCGTTCCTTTCGGAATTTCAAAGCAGGAGCAGCATCAACTTCCTCTGCTCCAAAACAAGAAGGATCTGTTGCTCGCTACAGACAAGGCTGGAGACCTAACCAGTCTTGGAACAAGGGCAAGCAGGCCAGGAAACCTGCTGCTGCCCCTAAAACAGCATGAATTGAGGGCCCCCGATCCGGGATCGGATCTAGTGGGGGGCAGACTTTCTCTCTTCGCCCAGGCTTGGGCAAGAGATGTCCAGGATCCCTGGGCGCTAGAGATAATATCTCAGGGATACCTTCTGGACTTCAAATACTCTCCTCCAAGAGAGAGATTTCATCTGTCAAGGTTGTCAACAATCCAGACAAAGAAAGAGGCGTTTCTACGCTGCGTACAAGAGCTTTTGTTAATGGGAGTAATCCATCCAGTTCCACGGTCGGAACAGGGACAAGGGTTTTACTCAAATCTGTTTGTGGTTCCCAAAAAAGAGGGAACTTTCAGACCAATCCTGGACTTAAAGATCCTAAACAAATTCTTAAGAGTTCCATCGTTCAAGATGGAGACTATTCGGACAATTTTACCCATGATCCAAAAGGGTCAGTACATGACCACTGTGGATTTAAAGGATGCTTACCTTCACATACCGATTCACAAAGATCATTACCGGTACCTAAGGTTTGCCTTCCTAGACAGGCATTACCAGTTTGTAGCTCTTCCATTCGGATTGGCTACAGCTCCAAGAATCTTCACAAAGGTTCTGGGTGCTCTTCTGGTGGTACTAAGACCGCGGGGAATCTCGGTAGCTCCGTACCTAGACGACATTCTGATACAAGCTTCAAGCTTTCAAACCGCCAAGTCTCATACAGAGTTAGTACTGGCATTTCTAAGGTCACATGGATGGAAGGTGAACGAAAAGAAAAGTTCACTCGTTCCACTCACAAGAGTTCCCTTTCTGGGGACTCTTATAGATTCTGTAGAAATGAAGATTTACCTGACAGAAGACAGGTTAACAAGACTTCAAAGTGCTTGCCGCACCCTTCATTCCATTCAACAACCGTCAGTGGCTCAATGCATGGAGGTAATCGGCTTGATGGTAGCGGCAATGGACATAGTACCCTTTGCACGCTTACACCTCAGACCACTGCAACTGTGCATGCTAAGTCAGTGGAATGGGGATTACTCAGACTTGTCCCCTTCTCTGAATCTGGATCAAGAGACCAGAAATTCTCTTCTATGGTGGCTTTCTCGGCCACATCTGTCCAGGGGGATGCCATTCAGCAGGCCAGACTGGACAATTGTAACAACAGACGCCAGCCTTCTAGGTTGGGGTGCCGTCTGGAATTCTCTGAAGGCTCAGGGACAATGGAGTCAGGAGGAGAGTCTCCTACCAATAAACATTCTGGAATTGAGAGCAGTTCTCAATGCCCTCCTGGCTTGGCCCCAGTTGACAACTCGGGGGTTCATCAGGTTTCAGTCGGACAACATCACGACTGTAGCTTACATCAACCATTAGGGAGGGACAAGAAGCTCCCTAGCAATGATGGAAGTAACAAAGATAATTCGCTGGGCAGAGTTTCACTCTTGCCACCTGTCAGCAATCCACATCCCGGGAGTGGAGAACTGGGAAGCGGATTTCTTAAGTCGTCAGACTTTTCATCCGGGGGAGTGGGAACTTCATCCGGAGGTCTTTGCCCAAATACTTCATCAGTGGGGCAAACCAGAGATAGATCTCATGGCGTCTCGACAGAACGCCAAGCTTCCTCGTTACGGGTCCAGATCCAGGGATCCAGGAGCAGTCCTGATAGATGCCCTGACAGCACCTTGGGACTTCAGGATGGCTTACGTGTTTCCACCCTTCCCAATGCTTCCTCGATTGATTGCCAGAATCAAACAGGAGAGAGCATCAGTTATTCTAATAGCACCTGCATGGCCACGCAGGACTTGGTATGCAGACCTGGTGGACATGTCATCCTGTCCACCTTGGTCTCTACCTCTGAAACAGGACCTTCTGATACAGGGTCCTTTCAAACATCAAAATCTAACTTCTCTGAAGCTGACTGCTTGGAAATTGAACACTTGATTTTATCAAAACGTGGTTTTTCTGAGTCAGTTATTGATACCCTAATACAGGCTAGGAAGCCTGTTACCAGAAGGATTTACCATAAGATATGGCGTAAATACCTATATTGGTGCGAATCCAAAGGTTACTCTTGGAGTAAGGTTAGGATTCCTAGGATATTGTCTTTTCTACAAGAAGGTTTAGAAAAGGGTTTATCTGCTAGTTCATTAAAGGGACAGTTCTCAGCTCTGTCCATTCTGTTGCACAAACGTCTGTCAGAAGTTCCAGACGTTCAGGCTTTTTGTCAGGCTTTGGCCAGGATTAAGCCTGTGTTTAAAACTGTTGCTCCGCCATGGAGTTTAAACCTTGTTCTTAACGTTTTACAAGGCGTTCCGTTTGAACCCCTTCATTCCATTGATATAAAGTTGTTATCTTGGAAAGTTTTTATTTTTAATGGCTATTTCCTCGGCTCGAAGAGTCTGAGTTATCAGCCCTACATTGTGATTCTCCTTATTTGATTTTTCATTCGGATAAGGTAGTTCTGCGTACTAAACCTGGGTTCTTACCTAAGGTAGTCACTAACAGGAATATCAATCAAGAGATTGTTGTTCCTTCTTTGTGTCCAAATCCTTCTTCGAAGAAGGAACGTCTTCTGCACAATCTGGATGTAGTTCGTGCCCTAAAGTTTTATTTACAGGCAACTAAGGAATTTCGACAAACGTCTTCCCTGTTTGTCGTTTACTCTGGTCAGAGGAGAGGTCAAAAGGCTTCTGCTACCTCTTTCTTTCTGGCTTCGTAGCATAATTCGTTTAGCCTATGAGACTGCTGGACAGCAGCCTCCTGAAAGAATTACAGCTCATTCTACTAGAGCTGTGGCTTCCACTTGGGCCTTTAAGAATGAGGCCTCTGTTGAACAGATTTGCAAGGCTGCAACTTGGTCTTCGCTTCATACTTTTTCCAAATTTTACAAATTTGACACTTTTGCTTCCTCGGAGGCTATTTTTGGGAGAAAGGTTCTTCAGGCAGTGGTTCCTTCTGTATAAAGAGCCTGCCTATCCCTCCCGTCATCCGTGTACTTTTGCTTTGGTATTGGTATCCCAGAAGTAATGATGACCTGTGGACTGATCACACTTAACAGAAGAAAACATAATTTATGCTTACCTGATAAATTCCTTTCTTCTGTAGTGTGATCAGTCCACGGCCCGCCCTGTTTTTTTAAGGCAGGTAAATATTTTTTAAGTTATACTCCAGTCACCACTTCACCCTTGGCTTCTCCTTTCTCGTTGGTCCTTGGTCGAATGACTGGGAGTGACGTAGAGGGGAGGAGCTATATGCAGCTCTGCTGGGTGAATCCTCTTGCACTTCCTGTTGGGGAGGAGTAATATCCCAGAAGTAATGATGACCCGTGGACTGATCACACTACAGAAGAAAGGAATTTATCAGGTAAGCATAAATTATGTTTTTGTTTTCTGGCTAGGAGGCTGGCACTGAAGGGGTTAAGGACCCTCTGCTTTTTAGGTGGGACAAATCCTTATGGATGGTTGAGGCAGTGGGCAGGCACATTAATGCAAGAGACTTGGAGACTTTGAGTTTAACCTCCTTCACAGCAAGGAAGGGGTTAACCATCTATGGGGCTCAGATTTAAAGTTTAATGCGTGTTTTAGGACACTTTATTATACTTTCTGTGTTTTTATGCAGGACCTTTGTAAAGCAGCTCCGTTAAGTCCCTTAGTTGCTTGTAAATTGTTTTAATGTCAGGGGACCGTTAGTTCGCGAATGGCGCCATTTCTAAGGGGCTACGCAGCTGTTCAGTTTTCACTGCTTTTTTGAAAGCGCATCAAGGAAGTTGCACAAGAGGTTAAGAGCAATCTTGTATACATAAGGTTGAGAGAATTTCTGCTATATGTTCATTTTATATCGTCCTGTGGGTAATAATAGAGGAAAGTTTGGCGACGGAATGAGACTCCATTCCATGCCGACTTTAGGCCATGCCTCCTCCTTCCCTAGTATCGGAGCGGCACCATTTATAGAGGTGACTGAGCCTGTGTATTTAGCTCTGCCTTCGTTCTCTGGCATGAGAGCGGGGTTATTGTACTGTCTGTGGCAAATAGTTTAAAGAAATTAAAGGGGAGAGTTGTGAATGTTCTTTTCTAAGTTATTTTTCAGTTCAATAAAAAAATTTTTTTTTTTCTTCCTTGTCTTATTTGCAATGAGATTTGTTTCTTACATGCTGGCTCCTATTTCTTGTTACTAACGTTTTTGTTTTGGAAAATAAAATCGTTCATTTAGTTGTTTAAATATTTTAAGTTGAAGGGGTTCTGAATTGCCTAATTTCTTAAATAAGGGGCTTATGTTCTGGGTTGGAACAGTGCTCTGTTCCTAGGAACTAAATTTTGTTGAATTGAGGAACATATTCTTTTTATAAGCTCACTGTTCCTCTTCATTAGAATATATCTTTTTTTAAATTAAGATATTGTTCACTGGATTTGCCTCTAAGAATAAGTTTAGACTATTTAAGATGTCTGTTTTCTGTACTTCCTTGTTAGCTAAAGCTATTGATTGTACAGATCAATCTGAGCCTTAGGCCTCCCAGGATGATGCTGTTCAGGCAATGCCACAGCGCTCTCCTTTTCTGTCCCAAGCCTCTTTGGCGTCAAATGCAGTGCCCTGCGGTTCCTCTAAATCTCCTGGAGGAATATGTTTGCTTACAGATTTTGCAGCTCAGGTATCCTTTGCGATATCTGCGGATTTATCTGTCTTTGTTTCCTTCTGGGAAAGTGCAAGAGGATATTTTAAATATTCAGATAGTAAGGTTTCTGCTCCATTTCTTATAGATTATGTTGCTATCCCTCATAAGTCCGATGCGGTGCATGTCGCTAGTAGCTCCTGAGGGTAATATATCAGATTTGGTCAGTATAATAACTTCATCTGATGCTGAAGAGTATCTTTCAGATTAAGCCTGAACACCTTTGTGTATGGTAAGGTTTTGGCTAAATTGGGGTGATTCCGATCCGTATGTCGTTGTCAACCCTAAGAATCTAGTAAATTTTATAAATACTAGGATTCCTCTGCAGAAGTTTTTCCTGTTCCAGGTCGTGCTTGGAGATTTTTCTCTGAAATGGAAGAAGTAAGGGATTTCTTTTTTCCCTATCTCCTGTTTTTGATAAGATGTTTTACTGTCAATGTCTCCTTTAAAGGTGAACGGTGTCTAAAGTAGTAGGGTATATATACTCTGGCTAAGCGAACTAGGATTCCTAAAGAGGATAACTGTTCTTTTCAGAATCAATGGACTAAGCTAAAGTTTACATGGAAGTTTGATTCTTTGTCACGAGTGGCATCTTACTGGTGCAATGCCTTGTTCGATCCAGTTTGGTAGGGACTCCTTTGGAGAAAACCCAGATCTGAATTAAGGTTCTTAAGATAGCCAATTCTTTTTTTGCCGGGAGCCAAGATAGCTGGCTTCGCTGTGCTAGCCCGTGGGGGAGTTGTAGCCTATGAGTCCAGCTTAAATAACAATAATAAATAACAGCATTTTGCGCCCTCGCGAGCCTAATCTTGCCCGCGAAAGAAAAAAGTCAATTTGAAAAAAAGGACTATACCTCAGGTAAGACAAATAACTTCCTAAACATGATTCCCAAACTGAAACTGACAGTCTGCAAAAGGAAATATACGTAGACCTGACTCATGGCAAATATATGTAAAATACATATATTTAAAACTTTATATTAATACATAAAGCGCCAAACCATAGCTGCGAGTGTAAATAAGAAAAAACATACTTGCCGAACGACACCCATCCACATATAGCAGATAGCCAAACCAGTACTGAAAAAGTATCTGCAGTGGTAATGGTATATAAGAGTATATCGTCGATCTGAAAAGGGAGGTAGGAGATGAATCCCTACGACTGATAACCGAGAACCTTTGAAAAGATTTCCCGTGAGGAAAACCATAACATCAATAGGCGATACTCCCTTCACATCCCTCTGGCAAACACTGTACTCTGAGAGGAATTGGGCTTCAAAATGCTTAAAAGCGCTTATCTTAGAAGAAATCAAGCACAAACTTACTTCACCACCTCCATATGAGGCCAAGTTTGTAAAACTGAATTGTGGGTGTGGTGAGGGGGTGTATTTATAGGCATTTTGAGGTTTGGGAAACTTTGCCCCTCCTGGATGGATTGTATATCCCATACGTCACTAGCTCATGGACTCTTGCCAATTACATGAAAGAAAATAGATAATCTTTTTCTCCTACATTGGTGTATCCGGTCCACGGCTTCATCCTTACTTGTGGGATATTCTCAATCCCTACAGGAAGTGGCAAAGAGAGCACACAGCAGAGCTGTCCATATAGCTCCCCTCAGGCTCTGCCCCCCCAGTCATTCTCTTTGCCGCTCTAACTAGTAGCATCTCCACGGGGGTGGTAAAGAGTATGTGGTGTTTAGTTGTAGTTTTTTATTCTTCTATCAAGAGTTTATTTTAAAATAGTGCCGGCTTGTACTATTTACTCTGCAGCAGAATTTTCACAAAGGTTGCTAGGGTCCCTTTTAGCGGTGCTAAGGCCAAGGGGCATTGCAGTAGCACCTTAACTAGACGACATTTTAATACAGGCGTCGTCCTTTCACAAAGCAAGGGCTCATACGGACTTTGTTCTAGCCTTTCTAAGGTCTCACGGGTGGAAGGTGATCATAGAAAAAAGTTCTCTGTCCCCGTTCACAAGGGTTCCCTTCCTGGGAACAATAATAGACTCGGTAGAAATGAAAATCTTTGACAGAGGTCAGGAAATTAAAACTTTTGAACACTTGTCGAGTTCTTCAATCCATTCCTCAACCCTCCATAGCTCAGTGCATGGAGGTAATAGGACTAATGGTTGCGGCAATGGACGTGGTTCCTTTTGCTCGAATTCATTTAAGACCATTGCAACTGTGCATGCTCAAACAATGGAATGGGGATTATGCAGATTTGTCTCCCCAGATTCAGATGGACCAGCAAACCAGAGACTCACTCCTCTGGTGGTTGTCTCAGGATCACCTGTCTCAGGGAATGAGTTTCCGAAGACTGGAGTGGATCATTGTCACGACCGACGCCAGCCTCTTAGGCTGGGGCGCGGTCTGGAAGTCCCTGAAGGCTCAGGGTCTATGGTCTCGGGAAGAATCTCTTCTCCCGATAAACATTTTGGAATTGAGAGCGATATTTAATGCGCTCCAGGCATGGCCTCAACTAGCGGAGGCCAAATTCATCAGATTTCAGTCGGACAACATGACTGTAGCGTACATCAATCATCAGGGGGGAACAAAGAGTTCCCTGGCGATGAGGGATGTATCCAAGATCATCAAATGGGCAGAGGATCACTCCTGCCATCTATCAGCAATTCACATCCCAGGAGTGGACAACTGGGAAGCGGATTATCTGAGTCGTCAGACTTTCCATCCGGGGGAGTGGGAACTCCACCCGGAGGTTTTTGCTCAGCTGACCCAGCTATGGGGCATTACAGATCTGGATCTGATGGCGTCACGTCAGAACTCCAAAGTTACACGTTACGGGTCCAGGGATCCCAAGGCGACATTGGTAGATGCCTTAGTAGCGCCTTGGTCGTTCAATCTAGCTTATGTCTTTCCACCGTTTCCCCTTCTCCCCTGGCTAGTAGCCAGGATCAAACAGGAGAAGGCTTCGGTAATTCTGATAGCTCCTGCGTGGCCACGCAGGACTTGGTATGCAGACCTGGTGAATATGTCATCGGTTCCACCATGGAAGCTGCCTTTGAGGCAGGACCTTCTAATTCAAGGTCCATTCGAACATCCAAACCTAGTTTCTCTGCAACTGACTGCTTGGAGATTGAACGCTTGATTCTAGCTAAGCGTGGGTTTTCGGAATCAGTTAAAGATACTCTGATCCAGGCTAGAAAGCCTGTCACCAGGAAAATTTACCATAAGATATGGCGGAAATATCTTTGCTGGTGCGAATCCAAGGTTTACTCATGGAGTAAGATTAGGATTCCAAGGATACTATCTTTTCTCCAAGAAGGATTGGAGAAAGGTCTGTCAGCTAGTTCTTTAAAGGGACAGATATCTGTTCTGTCTGTTTTGTTACACAAGCGTCTGGCAGCCATGCCAGATATTCAGGCGTTTGTACAGGCTTTAGTCAGAATCAAGCCTGTCTACAGACCTGTGGCTCCTCCATGGAGTCTAAATTTAGTTCTTTCAGTTCTTCAAGGGGTTCCGTTTGAACCTCTGCATTCCATAGATATTAAGTTACTATCTTGGAAAGTTTTGTTTTTAGTAGCTATTTCTTCTGCTAGAAGAGTTTCTGAATTGTCTGCTTTGCAGTGTAATTCACCCTATCTGGTGTTTCATACAGATAAGGTCGTTTTACGTAGCAATCCTGGTTTTCTTCCAAAAGTGGTTTCCAATAAGAATATCAACCAGGAAATAGTTGTTCCTTCTGTGTCCTAATCCAGTTTCTAACAAGGAACGTCTGTTACACAATCTTGAATTACAGCTCACTCTACTAGAGCTGTGGCTTCCACATGGTCTTTCAAGAATGAGGCTTCTGTTGAACAGATTTGTAAGGCAGCGACTTGGTCTTCACTGCATACGTTTGCCAAATTTTACAAAGTCGATACTTTTGCTTCTTCGGAGGCTATTTTTGGGAGAAAGGTTTTGCAAGCAGTGGTGCCTTCCGTTTAGGTTACCTGACTTGTTCCCTCCCTTCATCCATGTCCTAAAGCTTTGGTATTGGTTCCCACAAGTAAGGATGAAGCCGTGGACCGGATACACCAATGTAGGAGAAAACAGAATTTATGTTTACCTGATAAATATCTTTCTCCTACGGTGTATCCGGTCCACGGCCCGCCCTGGCATTTTGGTCAGGTTTAAATTTATTTTTTGTAAACTACAGTCACCACTGCACCCTATGGTTCTCCTTTTTCTCCTAACAGTCGGTCGAATGCCTGAGGGGAGCTATATGGACAGCTCTGCTGTGTTCTCTCTTTGCCACTTCCTGTAGGGATTGAGAATATCCCACAAGTAAGGATGAAGCCGTGGACCGGATACACCGTAGGAGAAAGAAATTTATCAGGTAAACAAAAATTCTGTTTTTTTACCCATTTCCCAGTTTTGCATAACCATCACCATAATATTAATATACTTTTTACCTCTTTGATTACCTTGTATCTAAGCATCTTCTGACAGCCCCCTGATAAAATGACTTTTTATTATCTATCGAATTGCATTTCAGCCAATTAGTGCTGTGTTGTGCTGACTCTTAAATAACTCTACGGGCATTAGAACAATGTTATCTATATGGCCCACATGAACTAGCAGTCTCCTGTTGTGAAAAGTAAATAAAAAAAAAAAAGCATGTGATAAAAGGCTGTCTGTAGTTGCTTAGAAACAGGCAGAAATTTAGAGGTTTAAATGTTATAAAGTATATTAATATAACTAGTTATACAAAGCTGGGTAACAATTTTAGTGTTGACTGTCCCTTTAAGTTATTTAGGTTTGCATTTGATTAAAATCTTAGAGGAATTCTACTGCTAAAGTGAGGTTGACCTGGTTATTAAAGTGCCATTCAAAGTGGGTTGGAGATGTAGTCCACTGATAACAACCAAATTAGGTGGTTATAGAAAGTAGTTTGAAGGCTGCAGAAGTTGTAGGGCTGTGTTCTAGAAATGATGGTTTCATAGAACAGCAACAGCGAGGGAGGTAGAGGAAAAGAACTTCAAATGATGGGAATATAAGCTATAGGACAGGTAGTAATATTCCGAAAGCTGCAGAATGTTATGCTTGGGAAAGGAGAGGTGTTCCATAGACTACTACCTAATAGCAAGTTGCATGAAGCTTTATAATGCACAAGTTATAAATCATTCTGAATGTAAAGAAACTGATTTGTCAAGCATGACATCATTGTTGCATTTTATTCAAACAGCTTTATTTGTATTTTCTTTACATCCAGGTTCGAAAAACATTTCTTAAACTTGCATTCTGTGACATATGTCAGAAGTTCCTTTTAAATGGCTTTCGGTGTCAAACATGCGGTTACAAGTTTCATGAACATTGTAGCACCAAGGTTCCTACGATGTGTGTAGACTGGAGCAATATAAAACAGCTGTAAGTATTAACTATGCAACTATTTTTTTATTATTCTAACAAAAGGTATTCTAACAAAAGGTAATAAGAACATATCAGTGTGAAGAAAAGTATTTTAAGATTCTATGAGGACCAGTGATGATGATGATTGGGGGTGATTATTTTCTCTTGCTGTGTCAGTCTTTACTTTCAGTCTGTGTGCTTACTTTTTCTTCTTAAACGGGAAGAGTCCACAGCTGCATTCATTACTTTTGGGAATTCAGAACCTGGCCACCAGGAGGAGGCAAAGACACCCCAGCCAAAGGCTTAAATATCTCCCCCACTTCCCTCATCCCCCAGTCATTCTTTGCCTTTCGTCACAGGAGGTTGGCAGAGAAGTTTCAGAATATTGAAGATAGTCTCTTATGGAGGGTAGTACTCTTAGAAATGGGACTGGAGTGTTAAGTAATCCTGTCAGCCTCTCAGTGAGAGCTTGGATGAAGTTTAGAGTCTGGAGATGCAGGGAGAGTCTTTCTGCAAAACCATCCTGACTCATATTAACAGCTCCTTGGCAATTGGCATTGACGAGTTTCGCTGCCTGCCTTTATTCACTCAAATCCATGTCAGAAGCGAGGCTACTATCTGTCACACTTGTGAAGGGCTGTGTTTCTTTTCCACGGCACAGATTCCGGTAAGATTGTTTCATTTTATTTCGCTATGTGAATGTAATGTTAACGAAAGAAGTCAGGGTTCCAGTGGGACTCCTTTATCTTAAGAAATCAAGGGTTAATATCTCCTGAGGGGTGTTATTGAACAGGGGGGACTTTAATCATGTTTATGTGATTCTGTCTGCTTATGTGTAGTGATACTTGGGCTCTTGGCTATTCAGAACATAACGGCCTTATCAGTTGTCGCGGTCTCTTTAGATTTGCGCGCCCTTTTTGTGACTTGCACGGTGCACCTCATGACCGGGTGCGGTTACGTTGTATTCCGCTTCCGTTTTCTTACTGAATGGCCGACGGAGAGAGTCTGCTCGTTAGTTGACTGGTTCACAGGAGGTGGTGAGTGAGTGGGGGTGTAAAAAAATGAAGGGTGCGGTTTAATGTTTGTCCATTTTTGCAATCTTAAAGTTATGGAGGATTCTGATTTTTTTTTTTTTTTTTTTTTTTTAGACACGGATATCTCCGATTCAGAGAATGTGTCTTGCAAAGAATATGAAATGGCCCGGGTTATCAATGCCCATCAGTTACGTTCCGATTGCCGTACTCTCTTCTCCCGAATCAGGGAACTTAAAGTGAGTTGAGCCATCCGCCCCCAAGGATTCCATGTCCTGTGAGGTGCGTGCTCAAGAACATTCTTTTGCTCTGCAAGCAGGTGTCCCTATTGCTGTTGCTCCTTCTCCGGAAGGCAGCTTGTTTCCTCCAGAGGTTACGGCACGGTTCCGCATGGCCATATCTATGGTGCTGGTTCATTTATATCTCCCAAGTGAAATATTTTTAAGGTACTGGCCGTGTTCTGTCAACCAGGGCCCGTCGGGCATGAGATCGCCTGATTCAGTTCGGCCTTCTGGGGAAGCGACGGCCTCTGAGGCCATCAATCCGGCGAGGGATAATTTTGCCTTCCGTTATAGGCTGGCATGTCTTTGTGTTCTACAAAGGCATGTTTTGGCAGTGCTGGAGGATTCCAATTCTAGTGGGCCGAGGGATCCTCTGCCTTTTGTGCCGGATGACAAGCTGAGTTAGACGTTTGGCGATGAAGCCAATCTCCTTGATGTCTCAGTTTTTCTTTCTTTTATGTATCGGTTCCAGTTCTGAGCTTGGGAGAGGGGGCTTTGATCGGCTGGTCCTGTTGGCGTGCCCATTCTCCTTAGTCGTTCACCCGCAGGTACTGCTTAACTTTTTATTTTGATCCGGTTAGGATGTGTTTGATTTGTTGTAATAAGCTTGTGTCTGAAATAATTTCTTCTATAATGTACGACGAGTTCACGGATTCATCCTTTACGTAAGTACTAGGAAGGGTAAAGTGAAAGAGGTGATAAAATATTACGCCTAGATTTAGAGTTCTGCGTTAGCCGTTTATACCAGCGTTAGGGGCTCCTAACGCTGGTTTTGGCCGCCCGCTGGTATTTAGAGTCAGTCAGGAAAGGGTCTAACGCTCACTTTCCAGCCGCGACTTTTCCATACCGCAGATCCCCCTACGCCAATTGCATATCCTATCTTTTCAATGGGATCTTTCTAACGCCGGTGTTTAGAGTCTTGGCTGAAGTGAGCGTTAGAAATCTAACGACAAGACTCCAGCCGCAGGAAAAAGCCAGGAGTTAAGAGCTTTCTGGGCTAACGCCGGTTCATAAAGCTCTTAACTACTGTGCTCTAAAGTACACTAACACCCATAAACTACCTATGTACCCCTAAACCGAGGCCCCCACACATCGCCGCCACTCTTAAATTTTTTAACCCCTAATCTGCCGACTGCACACCGCCGCAACCTACATTATCCCTATGTACCCCTAATCTGCTGCCCCTAACATCGCCGACCCCTACATAATATTTATTAGCCCCTAATCTGCCCCCCCCCCATACGTCGCCGCTACCTACCTACAATTATTAACCCCTAATCTGCCGACCGGACCTCACCGCTACTATAATAAATGTATTAACCCCTAAAGCTAAGTCTAACCCTAACACTAACACCCCCCTAAGTTAAATATAATTTTATTCTAACGAAATAAAATAATTCTTATTAAATAAATTATTCCTATTTAAATCTAAATACTTACTTGTAAAATAAACCCTAATATAGCCACAATATAAATAATAATTATATTGTAGCTATTTTAGGATTTATATTTATTTTACAGGCAACTTTGTATTTATTTTAACTAGGTACAATAGCTATTAAATAGTTATTAACTATTTAATAGCTACCTAGTTAAAATAATTACAAAATTACCTGTAAAATAAATCCTAACCTAAGTTACAATTAAACCTAACACTACACGATTAATTAAACTATCTACAATTATCTACAATTAAATCAACTAAACTAAATTACAGAAACAAACACTAAATTACAAAAAATAAAAAAAAGATTACAAGAATTTTAAACTAATTACACCTACTCTAAGCCCCCTAAAAAAAACAAAGCCCCCCAAAATAAAAAAAAATGCCCTACCCTATTCTAAAATAAAAATTGTAAAGCTCTTTTACCTTACCAGCCCTTAAAAGGGCCTTTTGCGGGGCATGCCCCAAAGAAAACGGCTCTTTTGCATTTAAATAAACATACAATACACCCCCCCCCCCAACATTACAACCCACCACCCAAACACCCCTTAAAAAAACCGAACACTAAGCCCCTGAAGATCTTCCTACCTTATCTTCACCACGCCGGGTATCACCGATCCGTCCAGAAGAGGCTCCGAAGTCTTCCTCCTATCCGGCAAGAAGAGGTCCAGAAGAGGGTCCAAAGTCTTCATCCTATCCGGCAAGAAGAGTAGATCCGGACCGGCAAACATCTTCATCCAATCGGCATCTTCTATCTATCTTCTTCCATCCGGCGCGGAGCGGGATCATCTTGAAGCAGCCGACGCGGATACATCCTCTTCTTCCGGCGACTCCCGACGAATGAAGGTTCCTTTAAGGGACTTCATCCAAGATGGCGTGAACTTGAATCTGATTGGCTGATTCAATCAGCCAATCAGATTTTTCCTACCTTAATTCCAATTGGCTGATAGAATCCTATCAGCCAATCGTAATTCGAGGGACGCCATCTTGGATGACGTCCCTTAAAGGAACCTTCATTCGTCGGGAGTCGCCGGAAGAAGAGGATGGATCCACGTCGGCTGCTTCTAGATGGTCCCGCTCCGCGCCGGGTGGAAGAAGATAGAAGATGCCGCTTGGATGAAGATGTTTGCCGGTCCGGATCTCCTCTTCTTGCCGGATAGGATGAAGACTTTGAACCCTCTTCTGGACCTCTTCTTGCCGGATAGGAGGAAGACTTCGGAGCCTCTTCTGGACGGATCGGTGATACCCGGCGTGGTGAAGATAAGGTAGGAAGATCTTCAGGGGCTTAGTGTTAGGTTTTTTAAGGGGTGTTTGGGTTAGATTAGGGGTATGTGGGTGGTGGGTTGTAATGTTGGGGGGGGGGGGGTATTGTATGTTTATTTAAATGCAAAAGAGCTGTTTTCTTTGGGGCATGCCCCGCAAAAGGCCATTTTAAGGGCTGGTAAGGTAAAAGAGCTTTACAATTTTTATTTTAGAATAGGGTAGGGCATTTTTTTTTATTTTGGGAGGCTTTAATTTTTTTTAGGGGGCTTAGAGTAGGTGTAATTAGTTTAAAATTCTTGTAATCTTTTTTTATTTTTTGTAATTTAGTGTTTGTTTGTTTTTGTAGTTTAGTTGATATAATTGTAGATAGTTTATTTAATTAATTTATTGATAGTGTAGTGTGTTAGGTTTAATTGTAACTTGGGTTAGGATTTATTTTGCAGGTAATTTTGTAATTATTTTAACTAGGTAACTATTAAACAGTTATTAACTATTTAATAGCTATTGTACCTGGTTAAAATAAATACAAAGTTGCCTGTAAAATAAATATAAATCCTAAAATAGCTACAATATAATTATTATTTATATTGTAGCTATATTAGGGTTTATTTTACAGGTAAGTATTTAGATTTAAATAGGAATAATTTAATTAATAAGATTTGTTTTATTTTGTTAGATTTAAATTATTTTTAACTTAGGGGGGTGTTAGGGTTAGGGTTAGACTTAGCTTTAGGGGTTAATACATTTATTATAGTAGCGGTGAGGTCCGGTCGGCAGGTTAGGGGTTAATAATTGTAGGTAGGTGGCGGCGACGTTGGGGGTGGCAGATTAGGGGTTAATAAATATAATATAGGGGTCGGCGGTGTTAGGGGCAGCAGATTAGGGGTACATAGGGATTACTTAGGTTGCGGCGGTGTACGGAGCGGCAGATTAGGGGTTAAAAATAATATGCAGGGGTCAGCGATAGCGGGGTCGGCAGATTAGGGGTTAATAAGTGTAAGGTTAGGGGTGTTTAGACTCGGGGTACATGTTAGGGTGTTAGGTGCAGACTTAGGAAGTGTTTCCCCATAGGAAACAATGGGGCTGCATTAGGAGCTGAACGCTGCTTTTTTGCAGGTGTTAGGTTTTTTTTCACCCAAACTGCCCCATTGTTTCCTATGGGGGAAATCGTGCACAAGCACGTTTTTGAAGCTGGCCGTGTCCGTAAGCACCGCTGGTATTGAGAGTTGCAGTGGCGGTAAATATGCCTGTACGCTCCCTTTTTGAAGCCTATTGCAGCCCTTCTGTGAACTCTAAATACCAGCGGTATTTAAAAGTTGTGGGGGAAAAAAGCACGCGTAGCTAACGCACCCCTTTGGCCGCAGAACTCTAAATCTAGCCGTTAGTTTTTAATTTCTTCAAGCAAGCTATCAAAAATTTGGTGCATTTTAAAGCTGTTTTGCAGAACGTGTATCCTTTTTTTTTCTCTTAAAGGCGCAGTACCTTTTTTTAAGATTGTTGTTTTTTTCACTAAATACAGTGTTTTCATGCTTGTTTGTAGTCATTACTAGCCTGTTCAACATGTCTGACATTGAGGAAAGTCATTGTTCAATTTGTTTAGAAGCCATTGTGGAACCCCCACTTAGAATGTGTCCCTCATGCACTGAAAGGTCAATAAATTGCAAAGAACATATTTTAGCTAGTAAAAGTATGTCGCAGGATGATTCTCAGTCAGAAGGGAATCAGATTATGCCATCTAATTCTCCCCAAGTGTCACAACCATTAACGCCCGCACAAGCGACGCCAAGTACTTCTAGTGCGTCTAATTCTTTCACCCTGCAAGATATGGCCGCAGTTATGAATACTACCCTCACAGATGTATTATCTAAGCTGCCTGGGTTGCAGGGGAAGCGCAGTAGGTCTGGTGTGAGAACAAATGCTGAGCCCTCTGACGCTTTATTAGCCGTATCCGATGTACCCTCACAATGTTCTCAGTTGGGGGTGAGGGATTTGCTGTCTGAGGGAGAGATTTCTGATTCAGGAAAGATGTTCCCTCAGACAGACTCGGATATGACGGCATTTAAACTAGAACACCTCCGCTTATTGCTCAGGGAGGTTTTAGCGACTCTGGATGATTGTGACTCTATTGTAGTTCCAGAGAAATTGTGTAAAATGGACAGATTTCTAGAGGTTCCTGCTTACACTGATGTTTTTCCGGTCCCTAAGAGGATTTCGGACATTGTTACTAAGGAGTGGGATAGACCAGGTATTCCGTTCGCTACCCCTCCTACTTTTAAGAAAATGTTTCCCATATCAGACACCATGCTGGACTCGTGGCAGACGGTCCCTTAAGGTGGAGGGTGCTATTTCTACCCTGGCTAAGCGTACAACTATACCTATTGAGGACAGTTGGGCTTTCAAAGATCCTATGGATAAAAAAATTAGAGGATCTCCTAAAGAAAGTATTTGTTCATCAGAGTGTTCTTCTCCAACCTATAGCGTGCATTGTTCCCGTAACTACTGTAGCTGCTTTTTGGTTCGAGGCTCTGGAGGAGGCTCTTCAGGTTGAGACCCCATTAGATGATATTCTGGATAGAATTAGGGCTCTCAAGCTAGCTAATTCTTTCATTACAGATGCTGCTTTTCAACTGGCTAAATTAGCGGCAAAGAATTCAGGTTTTGCCATTTTAGCGCGTAGAGCGTTATGGCTTAAGTCCTGGTCTGCTGATGTGTCATCAAAATCTAAGCTTTTAGCTCTCTTTCAAGGTTAAGACCCTATTCGGGCCTGATCTGAAAGAGATCATTTCAGACATCAATGGCGGGAAAGGCCATGCCCTTCCTCAGGATAAGACAAATAAGATGAGGACCAAACAAAATAATTTTCGTTCCTTTCGAAACTTCAAAGGTGGTCCCTCTACCTCTTCCCCTGCTGCAAAGCAAGAGGGGAGGGAATTTTGCTCAATCCAAGTCAGTCTGGAGACCTAACCAGACTTGGAACACAGGTAAACAGGCCAAGAAGCCCGCTGTTGCCATCAAGACAGCATGAAGGGGTAGCCCCTGATCCGGGACTGGATCTAGTAGGGGGCAGACTTTCTCTCTTTGCTCAGGCTTGGGCAAGAGACGTTCAGGACTCCTGGGCTTTAGAAATCGTAACCCAGGGGTATCTTCTAGATTTCAAAGATTCTCCTTCAAGGTGGAGATTCCATCTTTCTCAATTGTCTGTAAACCAGACAAAAAGAGAGGCGTTCTTACGCTGTGTAGAAGACCTATATACCATGGGAGTGATCTGCCCAGTTTCGAAAACAGAACAGGGGCAGGGGTTCTACAATCTGTTTGTGGTTCCCAAAAAAGAGGGAACCTTCAGACCAATTTTAGATCTCAAGATCCTAAACAAATTCCTCAGAGTCCCATCATTCAAGATGGAGACCATTCGGACTATTTTACCAATGATCCAGGAGGGTCAATATATGACCACCGTGGACTTAATGGATGCGTATCTACACATCCCTATCCACAAAGATCATCACCAGTTCCTCAGGTTCGCCTTTCTGGACAAGCATTACCAGTTTGTGGCTCTTCCCTTCGGGTTGGCCACAGCTCCCAGAATTTTCACAAAGGTGCTAGGGTCTCTTCTGGCGGTTCTAAGGCCGCGGGCATAGCAGTGGCGCCTTATCTGGACGATATCTTAATTCAGGTGTCGACATACCAACTAGCCAAATCTCACACGGACATCGTGTTGGCTTTTCGAAGATCTCACGGGTGGAAAGTGAACGTAAAAAAGAGTTCACTTATCCCTCTCACAAGTGATCCATTCCTGGGAACTCAGAAAAATTTTCATGTCCACCGAATCTATCAGACGGAGGTCAGGAAATCAAAGATTTTAACCACCTGCCGAGCTCTTCATTCCATTCCTCGGCCGTCAGTGGCTCAGTGTATGGGGGTAATCGGACTAATGGTAGCGGCAATGGACATGGTTCCGTTTGCTCGCTTGCATCTCAGACCACTGCAACTATGCATGCTCAAACAGTGGAATGGGGATTATGCAGATTTATCTCCTCAGATAAATCTGGATCAAGAGACCAGAGAGACTCTTCTTTGGTGGTTGTCACAGGATCATCTGTCCCAGGGAATGTGTTTCCGCAGGCCAGCATGGGTCATAGTGACGACTGACGCCAGCCTATTGGGCTGGGGTGCAGTCTGGAATTCCCTGAAAGCCCAGGGTTTGTGGACTCAGGAGGAGACTCTCCTCCCGATAAATATTCTAGAACTGAGAGCGATATTCAACGCGCTTCAGGTGTGGCCTCAGCTGGTGTCGGCCAGATTTATAAGATTCCAGTCGGACAATATCACGACTGTAGCATATATCAATCAGGGGGGAACAAAGAGTTCTCTAGCGATGATAGAGGTTACCAAAATAATTCGATGGGCAGAGACTCACTCTTGCCATCTATCAGCAATCTATATCCCAGGAGTGGAGAACTGGGAAGCGGATTTTCTCGTCGTCAGACTTTTCATCCGTGGGAGTGGGAACTCCATCCGGAGGTGTTTGCACAATTGATTCAGCAATGGGGCACACCAGAATTGGATCTGATGGCGTCTCGTCAGAACGCCAAACTTCCTTGTTACGGGTCCAGGTCAAGGGATCCTCAGGCAGTACTGATAGATGCTCTAGCAGTACCCTGGTCGTTCAACCTGGCTTATGTGTTTCCACCATTTCCTCTACTTCCTCGTCTGATTGCCAGCATCAAACAGGAGAGAGCTTTGGTGATTTTGATAGCACCTGCGTGACCACGCAGGACTTGGTATGCAGACCTGGTGGACGTGTTGTCTCTTCCACCATGGACTCTGCCACTGAGACAGGACCTTCTGATTCAAGGTCCGTTCCAGCATCCAAATCTACTTTCTCTGCGGCTGACTGCTTAGAGAAATCCCGCTTGGATAAAATCAAGCGTTCAATCTCCGAGTCGGTCATAGATACCTTGATTCAGGCTTGAAAGCCTGTCACTAGGAAAATTTTATCATAAGATATGGCGTAAATATCTTTATTGGTGCGAATCCAAAGGCTACTCATGGAGTAAGATCAGGATTCCTAGGATTTTGTCCTTTCTCCAAGAAGGATTGGAGAAGGGGCTATCAGCTAGTTCCTTAAAGGGACAGATATCTGCTTTATCAATTCTACTGCACAAGTGTCTGGCAGATGTTCCAGACGTTCAGTCGTTCTGTCATTCTTTAGTTAGAATAAAGCCTGTGTTTAAACCTGTTGCTCTGCCATGGAGTTTGAATTTAGTTCTTAAAGTTCTTCAAGGGGTTCCGTTTGAACCTATGCATTAGATATTAAGCTTCTATCTTGGAAAGTTCTGTTTTTAGTTGCTATCTCTTCGGCTCGAAGAGTTTCTGAACTATCTGCGGTGCAATGCGACTCGCCTTATCTTGTTTTCCATGCTGATAAGGTGGTTTTGCGTACCAAACCTGGATTCCTTCCTAAGGTTGTTACTAATAGGAATATCAATCAGGAAATTGTTGTTCCTTCTCTGTGTCCTAATCCTTCCTCTAAGAAGGAGCTTCTATTGCACAACTTGGACGTGGTTCGTGCTTTGAAGTTTTACTTGCAAGCAACCAAGGATTTCCGTCAAACATTTTCTTTGTTTGTTGTCTATTCTGGAAAACGTAGAGGTTAAAAAGCTACGGCTACCTCTTTCTTTTTTTGGCTGCAAAGCATCATCCGTTTGGCATACGGGACTGCTGGACAGCAGCCTCCTGAAAGGATTACAGCTCACTCTACTAGAGAGGTGGCTTCCACATGGGCTTTAAAAAATGATGCTTCTGTTGAACAGATTTGTAAGGCTGCGACTTGGTCTTCGCTTCATACCTTTTCCAAATTTGATACTTTTGCTTCTTCGGAGGCTATTTTTGGGAGAAAAGTAATTCAAGTAGTGGTGCCTTCTGTTTAACCATCTGTCTTGTCCCTCCCGTTCATCCGTGTCCTGTAGCTTTGGTATTGTATACCACAAGTAAAGGATGAATCCGTGGACTCGTCGTACCTTATAGAAGAAAAGTAAATTTATGCTTACCTGATTAATTTCTTCTATGGTACGACGAGTCCACGGCCCGCCCTGTCATTTTATGACAGATTATATTTTTTTATTTTAAACTTCGGTCACCTCTGCTCCTTATAGTTTCTCCTTTTTCTTCCTGTACCTTCGGTCGAATGACTGGGGGGTGGAGCTAAGGGAGGAGCTATATAGACACCTCTGCTGTGGTGCTCTTTGTCACTTCCTGTTAGCAGCAGGATAATATCCCACAAGTAAAGGATAAATCCGTGGACTTGTCGTACCATAGAAGAAATTTAATTTACCAGGTAAGCATAAATTTACTTTTCTGTTTTGGGAACGTTCTTTCTCTGCAACTGATACTTGCGATGTTGTAGTCGCGTGGGCAATTCCTCGGAAGTTGCACACTTTTTTGTTAAGAACATAGTTATGTTTCTAGTTCATATTATCAAACCTTTAGGTCGATTTCTTTTACATGATATGACGAGTCCACGGATTTCATCCTTATGGGATATCGCCTCCTGGTCATCAGGAGGAGGCAAAGAACACCACAACAGAGCTGTATATATAGCTTTCCTCTTCCCTCCCACCCCAGTCATTCTCTTTGCCTGTGTTAGTGATAGGAAGAGGTAAAGTGAGGTGTTAGTTTAGATTCTTCAATCAAGAGTTTATTATTTTTTGTGTAGTGCCTAAGTGTGCTACTTTGTTTTAGGGTGTAGCCTAGACCAGATCAGTCTCTTCAGTTACAAAAGAGAAGCATCTGGTGGCTTCAAAGCAATGGAAACTGGAGGGATTCTATTCTCTCTATGCCTCCCATGATGTGTGCTGCCCTTCAGATTATGGTCTTAGCATATTTTAACTAAGACCCGGTATGTCTCCACAGCTCTACAGGAGGGAACTGCAGAACCTCTTGAATGTGGGACTGATCATGCTGTCGCTCAGCTTTCAGGTATGTACAGCTTTTTTATTCTGGGACAATCTTAACTCAGAAAAGGGCTGTAGGGGTTGCCTCTCATATGGGCTTTAAGACTGACTTCAATTGGTGGTACAGGGTATTTCAAGGGACAATGTGAAATGCTAACAGTCAGTGTCACGTAGTGGGGCTAACTATGTTCATTTGGCTCCTACAGTGACGTTATTATAATCAGGGCTGTTGTTTGACGCTGGGGATTGCTGAGAAAAACGGCTTAACAGACCGTAATATGTTAATGCGTTTTGTTACTGTGTTTAACTGCTGTGAGCATTACTGGGTAGTTTCAGGGTTTACAGTTGCTTATTGATTTTATTCGGCCATTTTTTTACCTTGCTAGAGGCCTTCTCTCTGATTACCACCCACAAGGGGCGGAGCTGACTTTGCGCGCTTCAGACCGGATGCGTCTTGGAGCCGCGCTCTTTCTTCTGGCTAAGATCTGCAGAGGACGTGTTTCCCGGAAGCTTGTCGAGACCGCATGGTTATAGTAATTAAAGCAGGCGGTCTTGAGCGTCTGGGTGTTTGACTGTTTGTGTCACTGTGTCGTGGTGGCAGGTAGGCTCCGCAGCGGAGCTGTGGCGTGGTGCACTGGTTTACACTTCTTTCTTTTTGTAAAATATATTTAAGTATTTTAAGACACAGAATGCTTCTAGAGCAAAGCATAACAGTATATTATAGCAGCGATTATAAGCACATTATAAGTCAAACAAGCTTATAGCTGCCTTAGTTTTGAACATAAAACGTTTCCATTTTTCTGTTTTTTTTTATACAAAAGAAAAGAAAAATGTTTACATAGACAGACTGTGCTTTTGTCATTTATATTGATAGTACCATATTCATTCTTGTTTGAGATATGGATTTGCAAACTGTCACATGTTCATTATGTTTGAATGCCGATGTGGAACCCCCTGTTACTTTTTGTCCCTCATGTACTGAGAGGGCTTTACAGTTTAAAGAACAAATTTTCTTTGATGCAAGTACATCTAAGGATGTTTCTCAGCCTGATGAGACTCTGGGTATGCCGCATCTTTCTCCCCAAGCGTCACAACCTTTAACGCCTGCCCAAGCGACTCCGTGTTCTTCAACTGCATCCACTTCATTCACTCTGCAGGATATGGCTGCATTTATGTCATCCACTCTTACAGAAGTTTTATCTAAGTTGCCAGTGTTACAATGCAAACGCAGCAGGACAGAAACCCATGTGGTTCCTGCGACTTCTGATGCTTTGATGGCTATCTCCGATGTACCCTCCCAGAGCTCTGAATTGGGGGGTGGGGAGACACTGTCTGAGGGGGAACTGTCTGATTCAGGAAGTGCATTGCCCCAGACAGATTTGGACGTCATTTCTTTCAGATTTAAACTTTAACAACTCCGTCTGTTACTGCGAGAGGTTTTGATGACTCTGGAGGACTGTGACTCTATTGTGGTCCCACCAGACAAATTGTGTAAGATAGGCAAATGCTTAGAGGTTCCTTCTTATTCCGATGTTTTCCGGTTCCTAAGAGAATTTCGGAAATTGTTGCAAGGGAATGGGGAAGACCGGGTATCCCGTCTCTCCTTCCCCTATTTTTAAGAAAATGTACCCTATAGCTGACACAGTTCGGGACTCTTGGCAGACGGTCCCTAAGGTGGAGGGAGCTATCTCTACCCTGGCGAAGCGTGCAACTATTCCTATCAAGGACAGTTGTGCTTTCAAAGACCCCATAGATAAGAAGTTGAACGGTCTTCTCAAAAAGCTCTATGTTCATCAAGGAATTTTATTGCAACCAGCGGCCTGCATTGTAACAGTCACAACTGTGGCTGCTTTTGGTTTGAAGCTCTAGAAGAGTCTCTTAAGACGGAGACTTCTTTGGAGGAAATACAAGATAGAATTAAGGCCCTTAAGCTGGCTACTTCCTTTATTACGGATACTGCCTTTCAGATCACCAATTTGGCCGCTAAGAGTTCAGGATTCTCCATCTTAGCACGGAGAGCCCTATGGTTGGAATCTTGGTCTGCGGATATGTCCTCTAAATCCAAGCTTTTGGCTATTCCTTTCAAGGGAAAGACCCTATTCGGGCCTGACTTGAAAGAAATCATTTCTGACATTACAGGAGGTAAGGGTCACCACCTCCATCAAGATAAGACATCTAAACAAAAGGAACGACAGAGTAATTTTCGTTTCTTTCGCAATTTCAAAGGAGTCACCCCTCCATCTTCCACTAAGCAGGAAGGGAATTATTCACAAGCCAAGTCCACCTGGAGACCCAACCAGGCTTGGAACAAGGGTAAACAACCCAAGAAGCCCGCTGCTGCTCCCAAGACAGCATGAAGGGGCGGCCCCCGTTCCGGGACCGGCTCTAGTAGGGGGCAGACTTTCTCTCTTTGTCCAGGCTTGGATAAGAGACGTTCAGGATCCCTGGACACTAGAAATCGTGTCTCAAGGGTATCAGTTGGAGTTCAAAAATTCCTTCCCAAGGGGAAGGTTTCTTCTTACACGATTGTCTGTAGACCAGATAAAAAGAGAGGCGTTCTTACGTTGTGTAAAAGACCTCTCCACTATGGGAGTAATTTGTCCCGTTCCAGAACAGGGGCAGGGGTTTTACTCAAATCTTTTAGTGGTTCCCAAAAAAGAGGGAACGTTCCGACCCATTTTAGATCTTAAGTGTCTAAACAAGTTTCTCAGAGTTCCATCCTTCAAGATGGAGACTATTCGGACAATTCTTCCATTGATCCTGGAGGGTCAATATATGACTACCATGGACTTAAAGGATGCATATCTTCATATTCCTATCCACAGAGATCACCAGTTCCTGAGGTTTGCCTTTCTGGACAAACATTTTCAGTTTGTGGCCCTTCCTTTCGGGCTGGCCACGGCTCCCAGGATCTTCACAAAAGTTCTAGGGTCTCTGCTGGCGGTTCTCAGGCCGCGGGGCATTGCAGTGGCGCCTCATCTGGACAATATTCTGATCCAGGCGTCATCTTCAAAGACAAAGTCTCATACCAACATGGTTCTATCCTTTCTAAGGACTCACGGGTGGAAGGTGAATCTAGAAAAGAGTTCACTAATTCCACAGACAAGGGTTCCTTTCCTGGGAACTCTAATAGACTCTATATCCATGAACATCTTCTTGACGGAAGTCAGAAAGTTAAAGATTCTGAATGCATGCCGATCCCTTCAGTCCAATCCTCGGCCATCAGTGGCTCAGTGCATGGAGGTAATTGGATTGATGGTGGCGGCAATGGACATCATTCCATTTGCTCGTTTTCATTTCAGACCTCTACAACTGAGCATGCTCAAACAGTGGAATGGAGATTATGCAAATTTGTCTCCTCAGATAGATCTGGATCAGGAGACAAGAGACTCTCTTCTTTGGTGGTTGTTGCAGGATAATCTGTCCCAAGGGACGTGCTTCCGCAGACGCTCATGGGTGATGGTGACAACGAACGCCAGTCTACTAGGATGGGGTGCAGTCTGGAATTCCCTGAAGGCTCAGGGTGTGTGCACTCTGTCGGAGTCTCTACTTCCAATCAATATTCTGGAGTTGAGGGCAATATTCAATGCGCTTTAGGCTTGGCCTCAGTTGGCTTCGGCCAAATTCATCCGATTTCAGTCGGACAATATCACGACTGTGGCTTACATCAATCATCAGGGAGGAAGAAGGCGTTCCTTAGCAATGACAGAAGTATCCAAGATAATTCGGTGGGCGGAGGCTCACTCTTGTTATCTGTCAGCAATCTACATCCCAGGAGTGGACAACTGGGAAGCAGATTTTTTGAGCAGACAGACGTTTCATCCGGGGGAATGGGAACTCCATCCGGAGGTCTTTGCCACCCTGATTCTCAGATGGGGCAGGCAGGAGCTGGATCTTATGGCATCTTGTCAGAATGCCCAGCTCCCGAGATACGGATCCAGGTCCAGGGATCCTCAGGCCGAACTGATAGATGCCTTGGTCGTTCAACCTAGCTTATGTGTTTCCATCGTTTGCCCTCCTTCCCCGGGTGATTGCTCGGATCAAACAGGAGAGGGCTTCGGACTTGGTATGCCGATCTGGTGGACATGTCATCTCTGCCACCGTGGAAGCTTACATTGAGGCAGAACCTTCTCATTCAGAGACCCTTCCATCATCTGAATCTAATTTCTCTACAGCTGACTGCTTGGAGATTGAACGCTTGATTTTATCTAAGCGAAGGTTCTCTGATTCGGTCATTGATACCTTGATTCAGGCACGTAAGCCTGTTGCTAGAAAGATTTACCATAAGATATGGCATAAATATCTTTATTGGTGCGAATCCAAGGGTTACTCATGGAGTAAGATTAGGATTCCTAGGATTTTGTCTTTTCTCTAAGAAGGATTGGAGAAGGGGTTATCAGCAAGTTCCTTAAAGGGACAGATTTCTACTCAAACGTCTGGCAGATATTCCGGATGTTCAATCCTTTTGTCAGGCTCTGACTAGGATCAGGCCTGTGTTTAGACCTATTGCTCCTCCTTGGAGTTTGAATTTAGTTCTTAAAGTTCTTCAAGGGGTTCCGTTTGAACCTATGCATTCCATGGATATTAAGTTGTTATCTTGGAAAGTTTTATTTTTAGTTGCTATTTCTTCTGCTTGCAGAGTTTCTGAGCTTTCAGCTCTACAGTGTGATTCTCCTTACCTTATTTTTCATTCCGATAAGGTAGTGTTATGTACCAAACCTGGTTTTCCTCCTAAGGTTGTTTCCAACAAAAATATTAATCCGGAAATGATTGTTCCTTCATTGTGTCCCAATCCTTCATCGAAGAAGGAGCAGCTGTTGCATAATTTGGACGTGGTCCGTGCCCTGAAGTTTTATTTGCAGGCGACTAAAGCATTTTGTCAATCACATTATTTGTTGTTTTTTCCGGAAAACGTATGGGCCAGAAAGCTACGACTACCTCCCTTTCTTTTTGGCTGAAGAGTATCATCCGTTTTGCATATGAGACTGCTGGACAGCAGCCACCTGAAATAATTACGGCTCATTCTACTAGGGCTGTGGCTTCTTTATGGGCATTTAAAAATGATGCTTCTGTTGAACAGATTTGAAAGGCTGCAACTTGGTCGTCTCTTCACACTTTTTCCAAATTTTACAAATTTGATGCTTTTGCCTCGTCCAAGGCTGTTTTTGGGAGAAAGGTTCTTCAAGCAGTGGTGCCTTCTGTTTAGGTTCCTGTCTTGTCCCTCCCTTTCATCCATGTCCTATAGCTTTGGTATTGTATCCCATAAGTAAGGATGAAATCCGTGGACTCGTCATATCTTGTAAAAGAAATTTATGCTTACCTGATAAATTTATTTCTTTTGACAAGTCCACGGACCACCCTGTCGTTTTATGAGACAGGTCTTTATTTTTGTTAAGCTTCAGTCACCTCTGCACCTTGGCTTTTCCTTTCTGTTCCTAACTTCGGTCGAATGACTGGAGTGGGAGGGAAGGGAGGAGCTATATATACAGCTCTGCTGTGGTGCTCTTTGCCTCCTCCTGCTGACCAGGAGGCGATATCCCATAAGTAAGGATGAAATCTGTGGACTCGTCATATCGTAAAAGAAATAAATTTATCAGCTAAGCATAAATTTCCTTTTTTTTTTTCTTGGACAGTTCTGGAGTGTTCTTGTACCAGACAGGTACTGGTTGGGTGCTAGCTGCTGTTCCTTGCTGTTCATGGCACCCTCGTGGTGCTGATTATCCTGTCGGATTCTGGATGTCTCTTTGGCCTATTGATGCGGGCTCCGGGCTCGGATTCTTCTACGAAGTTGGGGCTTAGTGCGTAGATCCAACGCTTCTGGAAGGGAGGTTGTGAGCTTCAATCTAAGTTGGCCTTTTTCTTGCAATTTGCTTTAAATACGTGACTGACTTTTTAAGACATCTGCGTGGTTTCTAGAGGTCCCTTTTGGTCTCGGAACCGTGGTTTTCCATTCCTTTAGAGTTTGGAGATGTGGATGACCTCCAGAGGTCTGGTATACGGGGTGGGTGGATGATTTGCATTTTCACTTTCGGTATCTTCCGAATGTCGACTCTTGTAGCCTAGCCTCATTTCCTTTTGTGGTGGCGAAGACTCCTTTTTTCCCCGTCTTGGGTTGGGTCATCTGTGTCTGGAAGTGCGGGCATGTCCTTTTTTTTCCTTTTTCTCAGCTTCTCGCTTGCTCTAGTACTTGGAGCGCAGGGGGCTGGATCACCCGTCTTTTCTACCAGGAGCTGCGAGGCTCCCATTGTTATTCCTGTTACAGGGATTTCTGGGAGACTGATCCTGTAAGTATCTCTGGAGATAGGTCATCTTCTCTAAGAACTGCTCCTGGTAATACCGTGGTCTTTAGGCTCTCGGGTGCTATCCTTCGACCTTATAGCAGATCTAGCCTTTTGGGCTTGTGGGTCGGAGGTCCGGGGTCAGATACAGACCTTTGCCTTTTTGGGGTCAAGAATATGGGTTCGATTTATTTACACTGGCATGTAGATCTGTTAGTCAAGCCTGTCTACAAAGGATTATCTTACGATCCAATGGTAGTACTCTTAGAAATGGAACTGGAGTGTTAAGTAATCCTGTCAGCCTCTCAGTGAGAGCATGGATGAAGGTTAGAGTTCGGAGATGCAGGGAGAGTCTTTCTGCGAAACCATCCCGACTCATTAACAGCTCCTTGGCAATCAGCGTTGATGAGTTTCGCTGCCTGCCTTTATTCACTCAAGTCCATGTCAGAAGTGAGACTACCATCTGTCACACTTGAAGGGCCGTGTTCCTGTTCCACGGCACAGATTCCGGTAAAATCATTTCATTTTATTTCCATATTTATTTATTTATTTATAAAATATTTTACCAGGAAGGATACATTGAGATTTCTCTCATTTTCAAGTATGTCCTGGGATCACAAAACATTGCATTGATAAATAGGGTACAATAAAATACAAAAACAATAATACACAATATATGCAAACATTTAACATAGAGCAGGTACGAAATATTTAATCAACCATGACAGGAGCATTCTCTTTTGAGATATGTATAGAAGGATCTCTTAAAGGATTTTAGGCTTGGGGAAGTTTTTAAAGTGTGAGGGAGGTCATTCCATAATTGTGGCGCTCTGTAGGAAAAGGAGGATCGAGCTGCTTTCTTTTTGTATTGAGGCAAGCTAAATAATGTGCTGTTATTGGATCAGAGTTTATAGGAGGTGGGAATAGCAGGGAAGAGCATTCTGCTCAGGTAGGGTGGGAGCTTCCCAGAAAGGCTCTTAAAGACAAGGCAGGAGAGATGGAGGGTGCGTCTGGATTCCAGCGACAGCCAGTTTAGTTCTTTTAGCATGTCACAATGGTGGGTCCTGTAGTTACATTGTAGCACAAAGCGGCAGAACGAGTTATATAATGTATTTAGTTTATTAAGGTGAGTTTGCGGAGCAGGTGCATATGTGAATGTAATGTTAACGAAAGAAGTCAGGGTCCCAGGGAGAGTCTTTCTGCAAAACCATCCTGATGGTTGAATGTCAGTGTGATGTTAACGAGAAGGTTCTGGAAATTCGGGCATGACCTTCGTTTTGCTCTAGTATGTGGAGTGCAGGGGTCTCCCTGCCTTTTCTGCCAGGAGCTGCGAGGCTCCCATCATTATTCTTTTTTCAGGGATTTCAAGAGACCGATACTGCAAGTATCTCTTGAGACTTCTTGATATCAGAACTACCCTTGGTCATACCATGGGTTTCTCCAACATAGGTGTGTCCGGTCCACGGCGTCATCCTTACTTGTGGGATATTCTCTTCCCCAACAGGAAATGGCAAAGAGCCCAGCAAAGCTGGTCACATGATCCCTCCTAGGCTCCGCCTACCCCAGTCATTCTCTTTGCCGTTGTACAGGCAACATCTCCACGGAGATGGCTTAGAGTTTTTTAGTGTTTAACTGTAGTTTTTATTATTCAATCAAGAGTTTATTTTAAAATAGTGCTGGTATGTACTATTTACTCTGAAACAGAAAAGAGATGAAGATTTCTGTTTGTATGAGGAAAATGATTTTAGCAACCGTTACTAAAATCCATGGCTGTTCCACACAGGACTGTTGAGAGGAATTAACTTCAGTTTGGGGAACAGTGAGCAGTCTTTTGCTGCTTGAGGTATGACACATTCTAACAAGACGATGTAATGCTGGAAGCTGTCATTTTCCCTATGGGATCCGGTAAGCCATTTTTATTCAGACAGTAAATAAGGGCTTCACAAGGGTTTATTAAGACTGTAGACATTTTCTGGGCTAAATCGATCATATTTACACATATTTAGCCTTGAGGAATCATTTAATCTGGGTATTTTTTGTAAAATAATATCGGCAGGCACTGTTTTAGACACTTTAGTCTATAGGGGCTTTCCCTAATCATAGTCAGAGCCTCATTTTCGCGCCGGTATGGCGCACTTGTTTTTGAGAACAGCATGGCATGCAGCTGCATGTGTGTGGAGCTCTGATACATAGAAAAGTCTTTCTGAAGGCATCATTTGGTATCGTATTCCCCTTTGGGCTTGGTTGGGTCTCAGCAAAGCAGATTCCAGGGACTGTAAAGGGGTTAAATATAAAAACGGCTCCGGTTCCGTTATTTTAAGGGTTAAAGCTTCCAAATTTGGTGTGCAATACTTTTAAGGCTTTAAGACACTGTGGTGAAATTTTGGTGAATTTTGAACAATTCCTTCATACTTTTTCGCAATTGCAGTAATAAAGTGTGTTCAGTTTAAAATTTAAAGTGACAGTAACGGTTTTATTTTAAAACGTTTTTTGTGCTTTGTTATCAAGTTTATGCCTGTTTAACATGTCTGAACTACCAGATAGATTGTGTTCTGACTGTGGGGAAGCCAAGGTTCCTTCTCATTTAAATAGATGTGATTTATGTCATAAAAAATTTAGTAAAAATGATGCCCAAGATGATTCCTCAAGTGAGGGGAGTAAGCATGGTACTGCATCATCCCCTCCTTCGTCTACACCAGTCTTGCCCATACAGGAGGCCCCTAGTACATCTAGCGCGCCAATACTCCTTACTATGCAACAATTAACGGCTGTAATGGATAATTCTATCAAAACATTTTAGCCAATATGCCCACTTATCAGCGAACGCGCGACTGCTCTGTTTTAGAATATACTGAAGAGCATGAGGACGCTGATGATATTGTTTCTGAAGGGCCCCTACACCAGTCTGAGGGGGCCAGGGAGGTTTTGTCTGAGGGAGAAATTTCAGATTCAGGAAAAATTTCTCAACAAGCTGAACCTGATGTGATTACTTTTAAATTTAAGTTGGAACATCTCCGCGCTCTGCTTAAGGAGGTGTTATCCAATTTGGATGATTGTGATTATCTGGTCATTCCAGAAACACTATGTAAAATGGACAAGTTCCTAGAGGCCCCGGGGCCCCCCGAAGCTTTTCCTATATCCAAGCGGGTGGCGTACATTGTTAATAAAGAATGGGACAGGCCTGGTATACCTTTCGTACCTCCCCCCATATTTAAAAAATTGTTTCCTATAGTCGACCCCAGAAAGGACTTATGGCAGACAGTCCCCAAGGTCGAGGGGGCGGTTTCTACTCTAAACAAGCGCGCCACTATACCCATAGAAGATAGTTGTGCTTTCCAAGATCCTATGGATAAAAAATTAGAGGTTTGCTAAAAAAGATGTTTGTTCAGCAAGGTTACCTTCTACAACCAATTGCATGCATTGTCCCTGTCACTACAGCCGCGTGTTTCTGGTTCGATGAGCTAGAAAAGGCGATTATTAGTAATTCTTCTTCTTATGAGGAGATTATGGACAGAATTCGTGCTCTTAAATTGGCTAATTCTTTCACCCTAGACGCCACCTTGCAATTGGCTAGGTTAGCGGCGAAAAATTCTGGGTTTGCTATTGTGGCGCGCAGAGCGCTTTGGTTAAAATCTTGGTCAGCGGATGCGTCTTCCAAGAACAAATTGCTTGACATCCCTTTCAAGGGGAAAACACTGTTTGGCCCTGACTTGAAAGAGATTATCTCTGATATCACTGGGGGCAAGGGCCACGCCCTTCCTCAGGATAGGTCTTTCAAGGCCAAAAATAAACCTAATTTTCGTCCCTTTCGCAGAAACGGACCAGCCCCAAGTGCTACGTCCTCTAAGCAGGAGGGTAATACTTCTCAAGCCAATCCAGCCTGGAGACCTATGCAAGGCTGGAACAAAGGAAAGCAGGCCAAGAAACCTGCCACTGCTCCCAAGACAGCATGAGATGCGGGCCCCCGATCCGGGACCGGATTTGGTGGGGGGCAGACTCTCTCTCTTCACTCAGGCTTGGGCAAGAGATGTTCTGGATCCTTGGGCGCTAGACATAGTCTCCCAAGGTTATCTTCTGGAAGTGATTCATCCTGTTCCATTAAGAGAACGAGGGATGGGGTTCTACTCCAATCTGTTCGTAGTTCCCAAAAAAGAGGGAACGTTCAGACCAATCTTAGATCTCAAGATCCTAAACAAGTTTCTCAAGGTTCCATCGTCCAAAATGGAAACCATTCGAACAATCCTTCCATCCAGGAAGGTCAATTCTTGACCACGGTGGATTTAAAGGATGCGTATCTACATATTCCTGTCCACAAGGAACATCATCGGTTCCTAAGGTTCGCATTCCTGGACAAGCATTACCAGTCCGTGGCGCTTCCTTTCGGATTAGCCACTGCTCCAAGGATTTTCTCAAAGGTACTAGGGTCCCTTCTGGCGGTGCTAAGACCAAGGGGCATTGCTGTAGTACCTTACTTGGACGACATTCTGATTCAAGCGTCGTCCCTTCCTCAAGCAAAGGCTCACACGGACATAGTCCTGGCCTTTCTCAGATCTCACGGATGGAAAGTGAACGTGGAAAAGAGTTCTCTATCTCCGTCGACAAGAGTTCCCTTCTTGGGAACAATAATAGACTCCTTAGAAATGAGGATTTTTCTGACAGAGACCAGAAAAACAAAACTTCTAAACTCTTGTCGGATACTTCATTCCGTTCCTCTTCCTTCCATAGCGCAGTGCATGGAAGTGATAGGTTTGATGGTAGCGGCAATGGACATAGTTCCTTTTGTGCGCATTCATCTAAGACCATTACAACTGTGTATGCTCAGTCAGTGGAATGGGGACTATACAGACTTGTCTCCGAAGATACAAGTAAATCAGAGGACCAGAGGCTCACTCCGTTGGTGGCTGTCCCTGGACAACCTGTCACAAGGGGTGACCTCCCGCAGACCAGAGTGGGTCATTATCACGACCGACGCCAGTCTGATGGGCTGGGGCGCGGTCTGGGGATCCCTGAAAGCTCAGGGTCTTTGGTCTCGGGAAGAATCTCTTCTACCGATAAATATTCTGGAACTGAGAGCGATATTCAATGCTCTCAAGGCTTGGCCTCAGCTAGCGAGGGCCAAGTTCATACGGTTTCAATCAGACAACATGACGACTGTTGCGTACATCAACCATCAGGGGGGAACAAGGAGTTCCCTGGCGATGGAAGAAGTGACCAGAATCATTCAATGGGCGGAGACTCGCTCCTGCCACCTGTCTGCAATCCACATCCCAGGAGTGGAAAATTGGGAAGCGGATTTTCTGAGTCGTCAGACATTGCATCCGGGGGAGTGGGAACTCCATCCGGAATTCTTTGCCCAAATCACTCAACTGTGGGGCATTCCAGACATGGATCTGATGGCCTCTCGTCAGAACTTCAAGGTTCCTTGCTACGGGTCCAGATCCAGGGATCCCAAGGCGACTCTAGTAGATGCACTAGTAGCACCTTGGACCTTCAAACTAGCCTATGTATTCCCGCCGTTTCCTCTCATCCCCAGGCTGGTAGCCAGGATCAATCAGGAGAGGGCGTCGGTGATCTTGATAGCTCCTGCGTGGCCACGCAGGACTTGGTATGCAGATCTGGTGAATATGTCATCGGCTCCACCATGGAAGCTACCTTTGAGACGAGACCTTCTTGTTCAAGGTCCGTTCGAACATCCGAATCTGGTCCCACTCCAGCTGACTGCTTGGAGATTGAACGCTTGATCTTATCAAAGCGAGGGTTCTCAGATTCTGTTATTGATACTCTTGTTCAGGCCAGAAAGCCTGTAACTAGAAAAATTTACCACAAAATTTGGAAAAAATATATCGGTTGGTGTGAATCTAAAGGATTCCCTTGGGACAAGGTTAAGATTCCTAAGAGTCTATCCTTCCTTCGAGAAGGATTGGAAAAAGGATTATCTGCAAGTTCCTTGATGGGACAGATTTCTGCCTTGTCTGTGTTACTTCACAAAAAGCTGGTAGCTGTGCCAGATGTTCAAGCCTTTGTTCAGGCTCTGGTTAGAATCAAGCCTGTTTACAAACCTTTGACTCCTCCTTGGAGTCTCAACTTAGTTCTTTCAGTTCTTCAGGGGGTTCCGTTTGAACCCTTACATTCCGTTGATATTAAGTTATTATCTTGGAAAGTTTTGTTTTTGGTTGCAATTTCTTCTGCTAGAAGAGTTTCAGAATTATCTGCTCTGCAGTGTTCTCCTCCTTATCTGGTGTTCCATGCAGATAAGGTGGTTTTACGTACTAACCTGGTTTTCTTCCAAAAGTTGTTTCTAACAAAAACATTAACCAGGAGATAGTCGTGCCTTCTCTGTGTCCGAAACCAGTTTCGAAGAAGGAACGTTTGTTGCACAATTTGGATGTTGTTCGCGCTCTAAAATTCTATTTAGATGCTACAAAGGATTTTAGACAAACATCTTCCTTGTTTGTTGTTTATTCTGGTAAAAGGAGAGGTCAAAAAGCAACTTCTACCTCTCTCTCTTTTTGGATTAAAAGCATCATCAGATTGGCTTACGAGACTGCCGGACGGCAGCCTCCTGAAAGGATCACAGCTCCTTCCACTAGGGCTGTGGCTTCCACATGGGCCTTCAAGAACGAGGCTTCTGTTGATCAGATATGTAGGGCAGCGACTTGGTCTTCACTGCACACTTTTACCAAATTTTACAAGTTTGATACTTTTGCTTCTTCTGAGGCTATTTTTGGGAGAAAGGTTTTGCAAGCCGTGGTGCCTTCCATTTAGGTGACCTGATTTGCTCCCTCCCTTTATCCGTGTCCTAAAGCTTTGGTATTGGTTCCCACAAGTAAGGATGACGCCGTGGACCGGACACACCTATGTTGGAGAAAACAGAATTTATGTTTACCTGATAAATTACTTTCTCCAACGGTGTGTCCGGTCCACGGCCCGCCCTGGTTTTTTAATCAGGTCTGATAATTTATTTTCTTTAACTACAGTCACCACGGTATCATATGGTTTCTCCTATGCAAATATTCCTCCTTAACGTCGGTCGAATGACTGGGGTAGGCGGAGCCTAGGAGGGATCATGTGACCAGCTTGCTGGGCTCTTTGCCATTTCCTGTTGGGGAAGAGAATATCCCACAAGTAAGGATGACGCCGTGGACCGGACACACCGTTGGAGAAAGTAATTTATCAGGTAAACATAAATTCTGTTTTTAGACACTCTGGTGCCATCCTTCGACCTTTTTGCAGATCTAGCCTTCGGGCTTGAGGGTAGGAGGTCCGAGGTCAGTTAGACTTTTGCCTTTCTGGGGTCAGAAAGATGACCATTTATCTTAACAGCGTCTGGATCAGGTTGTTTAGCCTGTATGCAAAGGATTACCTTGCGATCCAAGGGTACTGGTTACTAATTTCTTAAACTGGTCAGGAGTCTTTCAGACTCTTGGGTTTGAGGCTGCTGCTAGGTACTTTAGGTCTAAGTACTTTAGATGGTGGAAGGCTTTGTCTTGGGTGTGCTGCTATCCATAGGAGGCTGCTTATGAGTTCCTCAGGAAGTTAGATCTTTTGATTGGTTCAGTTTTTTTTTGAAGATTCTGGCTTAAGGACCATGTCTCTTGCCTGGAATGGGCATGGATGGTTCTGCTTTACCTTAGGGTTTGGTTCTCCCGCGTGTCCCTTTTGAAGGGGGCGGGATTTTATATAACTCATGAGAGATTCACATCTGCCTGAGGCTTAAGTTGAGGTCTGACGGGTCCCTACTTGTCTTCTTGGACATCTGATGTTTCCTTGTACACTCCAGTTGTCGTATCAACTGGGCTGGCGATATTGGCCAAAGGGTCTCTCCTCTATTGGTGGGATGGTTACTGTTGCTTTAGTTCCTCCTTTTCTCACCTAGGGTGGGGAATGGGTTCTTGCATGTTCTCCTTGATTTGGAGGTGCCTCAGAGTCTGTGAAGACCCGTGGGTCCTTATTTTTATCGCCCTGTAGGGTTTGTTTATCCTTTCCTTGTGTACTCAGTCACGGTAAGGGAGATTTGGAGTAGAGGTTGGCTCCATCGCACCTGATGCAGGAGGTTGTGGGTTTGTACCCAGGTAAGGCTCCTGCTATGGGCTGGATTCTGGCATTAGGATGCTGTGGGTCAGAATACTTTTCCCTGGGGGAGTGTTCCTTCTTATGGAAGGCTGCAGTGTAGGGTTTTCGTACCAGAGCACGAAGTTCTGTCATGACTCATAGTAGTATACCAGTTTTAGTAGTGGTTAGAGTTCTACTCGGTGGTTTTTGCTTTCTCGCAGATTCATCTTTTTTTCTTCCAGAGGTCTGAGACTCTTGTCTTTGGTCTTTATTTAGCCTTTGGGCTGGGACCGTTACCCTGGAGGGAAGGTTGGGTTTGGTCTGCTCTAGTGTTGATCGTTTACTTTGAGTCTGTCTTCCCCTTCGTTGGAGGGACTCATGGTGCCCATCTCTCTACTGGTGGCGTATGCTGCTGGGATGGGACGCTCCTTGGAGCCCTTTTTTTTTTCTGGTCAGAAGCTTTTGTCAAAATTTTCGATGCTACTCGTGGGTTGAATCCCACGATGACTTAGGGTCAGCTTTGCTGCCTGGAGTTTGGTCATTGTGAGTTCTTGTTTATAGGCGGCTCTGTGTTCTCTGGGAGTATACTGTTTTAGCTGCTAGGACAGTTATCCTGTCTATGCTTGTCTAGCCTGTCTGTTTGACTATACCATAGGGAACTTGCGGTTGCCTGGAGCACCATATGTGGTAGTGTGCTGTGTCAGGGATATGAGGGTGACTTTTTGGTCATCCTAGTGACGGTTTTTCCTGACTCTGGCCTTACTTTTCTGGTCCTTGTTCTTCTAGGGAGTTAGTCTCCCTGGGCAGGTGTCCTGTGGCGACCTTGGGTTGCCCTTGGTTTGATTTGAGCCCTTGTTAAATGGTCCTTTGGATCTCTTATGGGGTTCTTTATTCTCCCTCTAGGGGGTAGATAGAGGTTTCTTCTGTTAAGTGTGATCAGTCCACGGGTCATCATTACTTGTGGGATATTAACTGCTCCCCTACAGGAAGTGCAAGAGGATTCACCCAGCAGAGTTGCTATATAGCTCCTCCCCTCTACGTCACCCCCAGTCATTCTCTTGCACCCAACGACTAGATAGGATGTGTGAGAGGACTATGGTGATATATTTAGTTTTTATATCTTCAATCAAAAGTTTGTTATTTTATAATAGCACCGGAGTGTGTTATTCCTTCTCTGGTAGAATTTGAAGAAGAATCTACCTGAGTTTTTCTATGATTTTAGCCGGAGTAGTTAAGATCATATTGCTGTTTCTCGGCCATCTGAGGAGAGGTAAACTTCAGATCAGGGGACAGCAGGCAGATTAATCTGCAAAGAGGTATGTAGCAGTTTATTATTTTCTGACATGGAATTGATGAGAAAATCCTGCCATACCCTTATAATGTAAACTCAGCCTTGAATGCAGTAGATGTAGCTGATATCAGGCTGTCATGTATGTATATTTTACACTTCAGTTTTCTGGGAAATGGTACTTCTCTGGCTTTTAAACTGTATACATAGACTTAACCTATTTTGCAGGGACTTGCAATAGGTTTTAAATGACAATTAATTATTGAGGTAAAACGTTTTTTTGCTGGCATGTAAAAACGTTTTTTTCTCTGAGGTACTGGGTGAAAAAATGTTTTGGGCACTTTTTTTCCACTTGGCAATAGTTTTGATTTAAATTAGAGCAGTTCACTGATCCCTCTCACTGTTATGTGTGTGGGGGAGGGGCCATTTTGGTGCTTTCACTATGCATCAGAAAAACTCAGTCAGAGGTTCATTTTCTTCCTGCATGATCCGGTTCATCTCTACAGAGTTCAGGGATCTCAAGAGTCTTTTTTGAGGGAAGTAATCATTCACAGCAGAGCTGTGCTGAGGGTATTGACTGTGATATAAAAAACGTTTATTTGTGTATTTTTTTCTGCTGCCTGGGTTAGTTATCATTTGCTGAGGGGAACAATCCTTTGCTAAAACTGTATATTCTGACAAAGATTGATGCTATAACTTAATTATTTTATCTGTTATAATATTTTCTGTGCTTCTTAAAGGCACAGTTCGTTTTCATATTATTTGTAAATTACTTTGAAAAGTATTTCCAAGTTGCTGTTTATTTGCTAGTGTGTTAAACATGTCTGATTCAGAGGAATATCTCTGTGCTATATGTGTTAATGCCAAAGTGGAGCCCAATAGAAATTGATGTACTAAATGTATTGATGCTACTTTAAAAAATAGTCAATCTGTACAAATTGAACAAATTTCACCAAACAACGAGGGGAGAGTTATGCCGACTAACTCGCCTCACGTGTCAGTACCTGCATCTCCCGCTCAGGAGGTGCGTGATATTGTAGCGCCGAGTGCATCTGGGCGGCCATTACAAATCACATTACAAGATATGGCTACTGTTATGACTGAAGTTTTGGCTAAACTACCAGAACTAAGAGGTAAACGTGATCACTCTGGGATGAGAACAGAGTGCGCTGATAATGCAAGGGCCATGTCTGATACTGCGTCAGTTTGCAGAACGTGAAGACGGAGAGCTTCATTCTGTGGGTGACGGTTCTGATCCAAATAAACTGGACTCAGACATTTCAAATTTTAAATTTAAGCTTGAGAACCTCCGTGTGTTACTAGGGGAGGTATTAGCGGCTCTGAATGATTGTAACACAGTTGCAATCCCAGAAAAAATGTGTAGGTTGGATAAATATTTTGCGGTACCGACGAGTACTGACGTTTTTCCTATACCTAAGAGACTTACTGACATTGTTACTAAGGAGTGGGATAGACCCGGTGTGCCTTTCTCACCCCCTCCTATATTCAGAAAAATGTTTCCAATAGACGCCGCCACACGGGACTTATGGCAAATGGTCCCTAAGGTGGAGGGAGCAGTTTCTACTTTAGCTAAGCGTACCACTATCCCAGTGGAGGATAGCTGTGCCTTTTCAGATCCAATGGATAAAAAATTAGAGGGTTACCTTAAGAAAATGTTTGTTCAACAAGGGTTTATATTGCAACCTCTTGCATGTATTGCGCCTGTCACGGCTGCAGCAGCATTTTGGTTTGAGTCTCTGGAAGAGACACTTCAATCATCCACACTAGATGACATCACACACAAACTTAAATTCCTTAAGTTAGCTAATTCATTTATTTCAGATGCCGTAGTACATTTAACTAAACTTGCGGCTAAAAATTCAGGATTCGCCATTCAGGCACGCAGAGCTCTGTGGCTAAAATCCTGGTCAGCTGATGTTACGTCTAAATCTAAATTGCTTAATATTCCTTTCAAAGGGCAGACCTTATTCGGGCCCTGCTTGAAAGAGATTATTGATGACATTACAGGAGGTAAAGGTCATGCCCTGCCTCAGGACAAGGCCAAAGCCAAGGCTAGACAGTCCAATTTTCGTTCCTTTCGTAATTTCAAAGCAGGAGCAGCATCAACTTCCTCTGCACCAAAACAGGAAGGAGCTGTTGCTCGCTACAGACAAGGCTGGAAACCTAACCAGTCCTGGAACAGGGGCAAACAGGCCAGAAAACCTGCTGCTGCCCCTAAGACAGCATGAATTGAGGGCCCCCGATCCGGGACCGGATCTAGTGGGGGGCAGACTTTTCCTCTTCGCCCAGGCTTGGGCAAGAGATGTTCAGGATCCCTGGGCGTTAGAGATCATATCTCAGGGATACCTTCTGGACTTCAAATACTCTCCCCCAAGAGGGAGATTTCATCTGTCAAGGTTGTCAACAAACCTAACAAAGAAGGAAGCGTTTCTACGCTGCGTACAAGATCTTTTATTAATGGGAGTGATCCATCCAGTTCCGCGGTTGGAACAAGGACAAGGGTTTTACTCAAATCTGTTTGTAGTTCCCAAAAAGAGGGAACCTTCAGGCCAATCTTGGATTTAAAGATCCTAAACAAATTCCTAAGAGTTCCATCGTTCAAGATGGAAACTATTCGAACAATTTTGCCCATGATCCAAGAGGGTCAGTACTTGACCACAGTGGATTTAAAGGATGCTTACCTTCACATACCGATTCACAGAAGTCATTACCGGTATCTAAGGTTTGCCTTTTTAGACAGGCATTACCAGTTTGTAGCTCTTCCATTCGGACTGGCTACGGCTCCAAGAATCTTCACAAAGGTTCTGGGCACTCTTCTGGCGGTACTAAGACCGCGAGGAATTTCAGTAGCTCCGTACTTAGACGACATACTGATACAAGCTTCAAGCTTTCAAACTGCCAAATCTCATACAGAGATAGTACTGGCATTTCTAAGGTCGCATGGATGGAAAGTGAACGAAGAGAAAAGTTCTCTCTTTCCACTCACAAGAGTTCCCTTCCTGGGGACTCTGATAGATTCTGTAGAAATGAAGATTTACCTGACAGAGGAAAGGTTAACAAAACTTCAAAATGCATGCCGTGTCCTTCATTCCATTCAAGAGACCAGAAATTCTCTTCTATGGTGGCTTTCTCGGCCACATCTGTCCAGGGGAATGCCATTCAGCAGGCCAGACTGGTCAATTGTAACAACAGACGCCAGCCTACTAGGTTGGGGCGCTGTCTGGAATTCTCTGAAGGCTCAGGGACTATGGAATCAGGAGGAGAGTCTTCTTCCAATAAACATTCTGGAATTGAGAGCAGTCCTCAATGCTCTTCTGGCTTGGCCCCAGTTAGCAACTCGGGGGTTCATCAGGTTCCAGTCGGACAACATCACGACTGTAGCTTATATCAACCATCAGGGAGGGACAAGAAGCTCCCTAGCAATGATGGAAGTATCGAAGATAATTCGCTGGGCAGAGTCTCACTCTTGCCACCTGTCTGCAATCCACATCCCGGGAGTGGAGAACTGGGAGGCGGATTTCTTAAGTCGTCAGACTTTTCATCCGGGGGAGTGGGAACTTCATCCAGAGGTCTTTGCCCAAATACTTCCACGTTGGGGCAAACCAGAGATAGATCTCATGGCGTCTCGACAGAACGCCAAGCTTCCGCGCTACGGGTCCAGATCCAGGGATCCGGGAGCGGTCCTGATAGATGCCTTGACAGCACCATGGACCTTCAGGATGGCTTATGTGTTTCCACCTTTCCCGATGCTTCCTCGATTGATTGCCAGAATCAAACAGGAGAAAGCATCAGTGATTCTAATAGCGCCTGCATGGCCACGCAGGACTTGGTATACAGATCTGGTGGACATGTCATTCTGTCCACCTTGGTCGTTACCTCTGAAACAGGACCTTCTGATTCAGGGTCCTTTCAAACATCAAAATCTAACTTCTCTGAAGCTGACTGCTTGGAAATTGAACGCTTGATCTTATCAAAGCATGGTTTTTCTGAGTCAGTTATTGATACCTTAATACAGGCTAGGAAGCCTGTCACCAGAAAGATTTACCATAAAATATGGCGTAAATACCTATATTGGTGCGAATCCAAAGGTTACTCTTGGAGTAAGGTTAGGATTCCTAGGATATTGTCTTTTCTACAAGAAGGTTTAGAAAAGGGGTTATCCGCTAGTTCCTTAAAGGGACAGATCTCAGCTCTGTCCATTCTGTTACACAAGCGTCTGTCAGAAGTTCCAGACGTTCAGGCTTTTTGTCAGGCTTTGGCCAGGATTAAACCTGTGTTTAAAGCTGTGGCTCCACCATGGAGTTTAAACCTTGTTCTTAACGTTTTACAGGGTGTTCCGTTTGAACCCCTTCATTCCATTGATATAAAGTTGTTATCTTGGAAAGTTCTATTTTTAATGGCTATTTCCTCGGCTCGAAGAGTCTGAGTTATCTGCCTTACATTGTGATTCTCCTTATTTGATTTTTCACTCGGATAAGGTAGTTCTGCGTACTAAGCCTGGGTTCTTACCTAAGGTAGTCACTAACAGGAATATCAATCAGGAGATTGTTGTTCCATCCTTGTGCCCAAATCCTTCTTCGAGGAAGGAACGTCTTTTGCACAATCTGGATGTAGTTCGTGCCCTTAAATTTTATTTACAGGCAACTAAAGATTTTCGACAAACGTCTTCCCTGTTTGTCGTTTACTCTGGTCAGAGGAGAGGTCAAAAAGCTTCTGCTACCTCTCTCTCTTTTTGGCTTCGTAGCATAATTCGTTTAGCTTATGAGACTGCTGGACAGCAGCCTCCTGAAAGAATTACAGCTCATTCCACTAGAGCTGTGGCTTCCACTTGGGCCTTTAAGAATGAGGCCTCTGTTGAACAGATTTGCAAGGCTGCAACTTGGTCTTCGCTTCATACTTTTTCCAAATTTTACAAATTTGACACTTTTGCTTCCTCGGAGGCTATTTTTGGGAGAAAGGTTCTTCAGGCAGTGGTTCCTTCTGTATAAAGAGCCTGCCTATCCCTCCCGTCATCCGTGTACTTTTGCTTTGGTATTGGTATCCCAGAAGTAATGATGACCCGTGGACTGATCACACTTAACAGAAGAAAACATAATTTATGCTTACCTGATAAATTCCTTTCTTCTGTAGTGTGATCAGTCCACGGCCCGCCCTGTTTTTTAAGGCAGGTAAATATTTTTTAAATTATACTCCAGTCACCACTACACCCTTGGCTTCTCCTTTCTCGTTGGTCCTTGGTCGAATGACTGGAGGTGACGTAGAGGGGAGGAGCTATATAGCAACTCTGCTGGGTGAATCCTCTTGCACTTCCTGTAGGGGAGCAGTTAATATCCCACAAGTAATGATGACCCGTGGACTGATCACACTACAGAAGAAAGGAATTTATCAGGTAAGCATAAATTATGTTTTTCTTGGCCTTTTTAGGTCGGGGGTACTTTCCGTGGGAGTCGAGAGCTGCAGGGCTGGCTCCTCTGAGGTTTTTGTGCTCGGCAGACTGTCTGAGTGGTCTTTAGGACGGCTTTGCAGGTTGTGTAACTGATGAGCAGTTTCCTGGGCTCCCGGTTTTTCCCCTGTAGTTTCTAATTTTTTATTGCGTCGGGTAATTTCAGGCTGTGGTGCCTTGCGAAGGGGCTGTCTTTTTGTACACACTCTTTGTTTGCATTCAGTGTCCTCTAACTTGGGTATTGTTTTCCCAAAAGTAATGAATACAGCTGTGGACTCTTCCCGTTTAAGAAGAAAAACATAAATTCTGCTTACCTGATCATTTTCTTTTCTTCTGAAATGAAGAGTCCACAGCTCCCGCCCGCGTTTTTATCTATGAGGCGGCAATACATTTTTGGTCTTCTGGCACCTTTTTTCACCCTGATATTTCTCCTACTGTTCCTTGTTCCCTTGGCAGAATGACTGGGGGATGAGGGAAGTGGGGGAGGTATTTAAGCCTTTGGCTGGGGTGTGTCTGCCTTCTCCTGGTGTCTAGGTTCTGAATTCCCAAAAGTAATGAACGCAGCTGTGTAATCTTCCCGTTAGAAGAAAAGAAAATTATCAGGTAAGCACAATTTGTTTTTAATCACTATATTCGTTTTTTTAAATGTAATGTACAGGTATACCTCACTTTACAGCACTTCACTTTACAGCGCTTTGTGGAGCTGAAGTTCAACCTCCAAGGATTTTGATAGTGCATTAATCATTGTGAGATTGCGAGAAAAGTGTCTGGCACCATTTTGTTATGCTTAGTTCACTCTGTTTATGCCCTTACAGTGCAATCTGTGTCTCAGTGCTATAGTCTGGCAAATTTTACTACAGTAATTGTCACTATTTTACAGGTACAGTATTTATTAAATGCTGTGCTGTGCTAGTGTTAAACTAAATGTAGCAACTATTGCACCCCTAATATGTTTGTTCAAACATGTTTTTAAAGACACACTGGCAACTGAAAAGAAAGCTAAAACTGCGTTTTCACTTTAAGGCGGTTTGCACTTTACAGCGGCGCTCCGGTCCCTAAGCCGCTGTATGAGCGGTGTATACCTGTACATTCCATGAAGCCTTTTATCTCCCCCCACCCCCTTTTTTTTCTTTGTAGAGCTTTTTTTAAACTCCAGCCTTTTATGACTGAAGGCTTATTACAGTTTTGTTACTATATTCTGCAGATTATGCAGATTTGTCTGCATTGGTTCTTTGACTGTTTCTACACTTTTTCTTCCTGTGGAAGTTTGCTTTCAATCTTTATGATCTGTTATAAGTAACCCACTTTGTATTGGATCATCTCTTTTGTGTACCGTCATTCTATGTAAATAAAGATTTACAACAATTTACTAGTGTATGAAGGCAAGTGTGAAGTGTTTGACGAACAGCTCTTATGATAAGGATTTTAAATAATAATAAGACTGTCTGAGAAAATGTTCAATTGTACAAATGTTTTTATATTTTTTAGACCACTACAAGTGTTAGTAGACCATAGTATTTATATATATATATATATATATATATATATATATATATATATATATATATATATATATATATATGTGTGTATTGTAGATTTTACTGTTTTCTATGTTTTTTTATCTGTGTTCATTTCTGGCTGTTCTTTGCCCACAGATTATTTCCCAATTCAAACAATGGTGATGGAACCCCTGTGTTTCCTTCAATGACACAAAGGCGAATGAGGGAATCTGTCCGTATTCCTGCTGGGTAACCCCTTGTTTATTTTATATTGTTTATAGTTCTTTCATTATTAGCAATTTAAACGTTCTGACTACCAAAAACTACATTTGTCAAGTGAATAGGATCTATGAAATTACTTAGATTTTTACACTAACCAGCAAGTGAGTACTTTATTGGCTAGTGGTTTTCAATACAATTGTCCTGAATGTCAGGCTTGTATTCTAGGTTGGGAGGAAACACTACAAAATCAATTAATTAATTGCCAATAAGTTTGTTAGAACTTGGAGCAGATTTTACATAAGTAAAAGGTCTCTTGAGCAGTAATTTAGCAGTCTGTTGTATCAGATAACAGGCTTTTGAATTGGCCTGCTTATGTATGAAGCCAAAGAGATGTTATAATGCAGTGGTACATTATTATTTTTGTCTGGCCACTGCCCTTGTTAGTTCCATAATTTCATTTTATTTAAATACAATTTTTTAGTTAAATTAATTAAAATATTATTTTGATATTGTAATACAAGCTTTTTTTAAGGTGATAGTCACTGTAAAACAGTCTTGTATACCATATTTAGTAATTAATTCACTATACAAAAAATGTGCTAATGTGATGGAAGGGCTTGATAAAGTGATACCAGTTTCTCAATGTCTGGTTTTATGTCACTTTGGAGGAGTCTTAAACCACCACGTTTAGAAATCTGGAGTTGAGTTCTTCGCTTGGAGCATAGTTGAACTGCACCAATAAACGTTATGGAAAATGTATTCTACTTCCCAAAATGTTATGTAATGTACACAGCACAGTTTATTTTCTGGTGACCAGAAGAGTCGAGTGCCATTGTCAGGTGTGTTCAGGGGTATTCAGGCACAACAGGCCTTTTACTATGTTTCCTGCTACTACACAGTAATACTGAACTGTTCAGTAAATGTGCTAATGCACAGCACTGATGAAACAAAGAATGTGTGCCTTCTGTACAAGTGGCTACACTCTATTGCATTAAGTTTAGGATAAACCTAAATTTACCATAAAAGAAAGCCTTAAAAGCAGAGTGGTAAAATGGCAAATACAAAGCAAGAACGTTAGTTTAGTTTTAGACATCTAGACAAAAGCACAACTAATTATGATCACTGAGATTAAAGGAACCCACTGAAATCCTCTTCCACTCCTTACCTACCAATGCCCCCTATAATAATTCCAGCGCCTCCTTCCTTCTCTCATACTTATCAATGCCCCCCTCCGTAATCTCACCGCCCGCAGGGAGCACTATTGCCCACTTTGGGAATCACTGCTTTATTGGGAAGAAATATATATTTGTATAACACAGTGCATGTACTTGTATACCTGTTAATGCAATATTTATTTTTATTCAAATATTATAGTAAAAGCAAGCAGTGCTGGAGTAAACATTCATGAATTCAGTACTTTATAGATACAGATACAAAATTTTTAATTGTGCTATAGACATCCTTAAAGGGACACTGAACCCACATTTTTTTCTTTCATGATTCAGATAGAGCATGCAAATTTAAGCAACTTTCTAATTTACTCCTATTATCAATTTTTCTTTGTTCTCTTGCTATCTTTATTTGAAAGATAAGGCATCTAAGCTTTTTTTGTTCAGAACTCTGGACAGCACTTTTTTATTGGTGGATGTATTTATTCACCAATCAGCAAGAACAACCCAGGTTGTTCACCAAAAATGGGCCGGCATCTAAACTTACATTCTTGCATTTCAAATAAAGATACCAAGAGAATGAAGAAAATTTGATAATAGGAGTAAATTAGAAAGTTGCTTAAAATGTCATGCTCTATCTGAATCTAGAAAGAAAAAAAAATTGGGTTCACTGTCCCTTTAACATATGCAAGTTTTTTTGTGAAACTTTTAAATAAGTGGTATTATCATTTGCATTTTTGACTCCATTACCTTCAAGTGTCCACTTCCTCAAACCTAGTCATGTTATATATCTTAAATCCTGAACTTTTTTTATTAATTGAAGTATCTCGGTCCATTGCATTTTTGTATATGCATGCATGCCACAGATCTTCATTTTTAAAAATGGGAAAACCCTATAATCTTCATTTTTATTTTCAGATCTGGGACCCTTTCTTACAGTGCTAACAATGTGTAGTCAATAACTTGACCCAAAACACAAACCAAAAACACTTATTAAAGGTTTACTACTGTAAGTAATTTGGTACCATTATGTTAAGACAGATACTTTATTCACTACTAATTAAATTAGAGGTTAGTATAAACAGCGCAATAGATACGCAGTTTCATCGTACAATTGGTCATCTAACTGTTAATTCTCTCTTACAGATCTTAAATAAATATATACTGGTTTATATGTAAGCCCACTGCTCCCCCAATGTTGGGATTTTTTAAACTCAGTAGGTTTGTTAGTATTAAAAGTTGGTTTATACAGCTCTCAAACAGTGAAAATTAAATTGCACTGATATAATACGGTACACTAAATGTTTTTATTGTGGTTCATTAAAGGGACAGTCTAGTCAAAATAAAACTTTCATGATTCAGATAGGGCAACTTTACTTTCCAATTTACTTTTCTCTTGTTAAGTGTATCCAGTCCACGGATCATCCATTACTTATGGGATATTCTCCTTCCCAACAGGAAGTTGCAAGAGGATCACCCACAGCAGAGCTGTTATATAGCTCCTCCCCTAACTGCCATATCCAGTCATTCTCTTGCAACCCTCAACAAAGATGGAGGTCGTAAGAGGAGAGTGGTGTTTTATACTTAGTTTATTTCTTCAATCAAAAGTTTGTTATTTTTAAATGGTACCGGAGTGTGCTGTTTATCTCAGGCAGTATTTAGAAGAAGAATCTGTCTGCATTTTCTATGATCTTAGCAGAAGTAACTAAGATCCATGGCTGTTCTCACATATTCTGAGGAGTGAGGTAACTTCAGAGAGGGAATGGCGTGCAGGTTTTCCTGCAATAAGGTATGTGCAGTTAATATTTTTCTAGGGATGGAATTTGCTAGAAAATGCTGCTTATACCGGATTAATGTAAGTAAAGCCTTAAATGCAGTGATAGCTACTGGTATCAGGCTTATTAATAGAGATGCATACTCTTATAAAAATGTAATATAAAACGTTTGCTGGCATGTTAATCGTTTTTATATGTATTTGGTGATAAAACTTATTGGGGCCTAGTTTTTTTCCACATGGCTGGTTTGATTTCTGCCTAGAGACAGTTTCCTGAAGCTTTCCACTGTTGCAATATGAGTGGGAAGGGCCTATTTTAGTGCTTTTCTTTGCAGCTAAAAATACTGACAGAGACATTCAGCTTCCCTCTGCATGATACAGGACTGAGGGGCTCAAAAGGCTTCAAAGTCGTGTTTGAGGAGGGTAACAATCACAGTAGACTCTGGCAGTTGTTGTGACTGTGTTTAAAAAACGTTTTTGTCATTTATTATTCTGTTTTAGTTATTATGGGGTTAATCATCCATTTGCAAGTGGGTGCAATGCTCTGCTGACTTGTTACATACACTGTAAAAATTTTGTTAGTGTAACTGCCTTTTTTCACTGTTATTTCAAATTTTGTCAAAATTTGTTTCTCTTAAAGGCAAAGTAACGTTTTTTATATTGCTTGTTAACTTGCTTTAAAGTGTTTTCCAAGCTTGCTAGTCTCATTGCTAGTCTGTACAAACATGTCTGAAACAGAGGATACTTGTTCATTATGTTTAAAAGCCATGGTGGAGCCCCATAGGAGAATGTGTACTAAATGTATTGATTTCACCTTAAACAGTAAAGATCAGTCTTTATCTATAAAAGAATTGTCACCAGAGGGGTCTGTCGAGGGGGAAGTTATGCCGACTAACTCTCCCCACGTGTCGGACCCTTCGCCTCCCGCTCAAGGGACGCACGCTAATATGGCGCCAAGTACATCAGGGACGCCCATAGCGATTACTTTGCAGGACATGGCTGCAATCATGAATAATACCCTGTCAGAGGTATTATCCAGATTGCCTGAATTGAGAGGCAAGCGCGATAGCTCTGGGGTTAGACGAGATACAGAGCGCGTAGATGCTGTAAGAGCCATGTCTGATACTGTGTCACAATATGCAGAACCTGAGGACGGAGAGCTTCAGTCTGTGGGTGACGTCTCTGAATCGGGGAGACCTGATTCAGAGATTTCTAATTTTAAATTTAAGCTTGAGAACCTCCGTGTATTGCTTGGGGAGGTATTAGCTGCTCTGAATGACTGACACAATTGCAGTGCCAGAGAAATTGTGTAGGCTGGATAAATACTATGCAGTGCCGGTGAGTACTGATGTTTTTCCAATACCTAAAAGGCTTACAGAAATTATTAGTAAGGAGTGGGATAGGCCCGGTGTGCCCTTTTCCCCACCTCCTATATTTAGAAAAATGTTTCCAATAGATGCCACTACACAGGACTTATGGCAGACTGTCCCTAAGGTGGAGGGAGCAGTTTCTACTTTAACAAAGCGTTCCACTATCCCGGTTGAGGACAGTTGTGCTTTTTCAGATCCAATGGATAAAAAATTAGAGGGTTACCTTAAGAAAATGTTTATTCAACAAGGTTTTATTTTACAGCCCCTTGCATGCATTGCGCCTGTCACTGCTGCGGCGGCATTCTGGTTTGAGGCCCTGGAAGAGGCCATCCATACAGCTCCATTGACTGAAATTGTTGACAAGCTTAGAACTCTTAAGCTAGCTAACTGATTTGTTTCTGATGCCATTGTTCATTTGACTAAACTAACGGCTAAGAATTCCGGATTCGCCATCCAGGCGCGTAGGGCGCTATGGCTCAAATCCTGGTCAGCTGATGTGACTTCAAAGTCTAAATTACTCAACATTCCTTTCAAGGGGCAGACCTTATTCAGCCTGGTTTGAAATAAATTATTGCTGACATTACTGGAGGTAAGGGTCATACCCTTCCTCAGGACAGGGCCAAATCAAAGGCCAAACAGTCTAATTTCTCCAACATAGGTGTGTCCGGTCCACGGCGTCATCCTTACTTGTGGGATATTCTCCTCCCCAACAGGAAATGGCAAAGAGCCCAGCAAAGCTGGTCACATGATCCCTCCTAGGCTCCGCCTTCCCCAGTCATTCTCTTTGCCGTTGTACAGGCAACATCTCCACGGAGATGGCTTAGAGTTTTTTAGTGTTTAACTGTAGTTTTTATTATTCAATCAAGAGTTTATTTTAAAATAGTGCTGGTATGTACTATTTACTCTGAAACAGAAAAGAGATGAAGATTTCTGTTTGTAAGAGGAAAATGATTTTAGCAACAGTTACTAAAATCGATGGCTGTTCCACACAGGACTGTTGAGAGGAATTAACTTCAGTTGGGGGAACAGTGAGCAGACTTTTGCTGCTTGAGGTATGACACATTCTAACAAGACGATGTAATGCTGGAAGCTGTCATTTTCCCTATGGGATCCGGTAAGCCATTTTATTACAGACAGTAAATAAGGGCTTCACAAGGGCTTTTTAAGACTGTAGACATTTTCTGGGCTAAATCGATTTATATATAAACATATTTTATACTCCATAGCCTTGAGGAATTATTTTAATCTTGGGAATTTTGTAAAATAACCGGCAGGCACTGTATTGGACACCTTATTCTCTAGGGGCTTTCCCTAATCATAGGCAGAGTCTCATTTTCGCGCCTGTATTGCGCACTTGTTTTTGAGAAGCATGACATGCAGATGCATGTGTGAGGAGCTCTGATACATAGAAAAGACTTTCTGAAGGCGTCATTTGGTATCGTATTCCCCTTTGGGCTTGGTTGGGTCTCAGCAAAGCAGATACCAGGGACTGTAAAGGGGTTAAATATAAAAACGGCTCCGGTTCCGTTATTTTAAGGGTTAAAGCTTCCAAATTTGGTGTGCAATACTTTTAATGCTTTAAGACACTGTGGTGAAATTTTGGTGAATTTTGAACAATTCCTTCATACTTTTTCGCAATTGCAGTAATAAGTGTGTTCAGTTTAAAATTTAAAGTGACAGTAACGGTTTTATTTTAAAACGTTTTTTGTACTTTGTTATCAAGTTTATGCCTGTTTAACATGTCTGAACTGCCAGATAGACTGTGTTCTGAATGTGGG